>NC_089795.1:12884670-13099004 GCF_040412425.1 Macrobrachium rosenbergii | reverse complement strand
TATATTATATATATTCTTATTCTTATTATTATATTTATTTATATATATAAAAATATATATAAAGTATAAATAATAAGAATAAGAAGAAAAAATTCTAAAAATCTCAAAAAAACAAACGTAGATATATTTTTGAAATATTTGTTAAAAATAATAAAATTTTATTTGATTAAAATTTTTATACTTATTTTGTACGCCAATGTTTATACTTTTTTTAAAAACTAAT
Source organism: Macrobrachium rosenbergii (assembly GCF_040412425.1). Lineage (NCBI taxonomy): Eukaryota > Metazoa > Arthropoda > Malacostraca > Decapoda > Palaemonidae > Macrobrachium > Macrobrachium rosenbergii. Next base: position 13,098,781 of record NC_089795.1, on the reverse strand, counting down.
CACTGATTCTAAATTTTCCATCACCATTTTAAAAAAATGAACAAATGTATTTTTTGATTCCTTCCTTACGTTGATGATTATTTTTGTTTTACATATCCCACCAGTAAGGAAGGAATATAAAATGAATATGTTTTGACTTTAATAAAGTATAAACATTAACGTACAATTTACGCGTAAATAAATCCATCAAATAAAAATCTACTATTTTTAAAAATATCTCAAAAAATATCTACGTTAGTTTTTTGAGATTTTGGAAATAACTTTTCTGATATAAAACGACATTTAAAGAAGATAGGAATAAAAATAAAATAGAATGAATACCATCATTGAAAAGCTAAATGAATTTACTCTTAATCTCAAAAGAGAAACACGTACGTTATGTTGAAAAAAAAATGAAAAATATTACCCCAAAAAAAAATCTAACTGTAGAATTTTTTTTATTTATTTATTATTTATAATTATTTTTCTATTTATTCTTTTATTTTTTTACTTATTATATATATTCTTATTCTTATTATTATATTTATTTATATATATAAAAATATATATAAAGTATAAATAATAAGAATAAGAAGAAAAAAATTCTAAAAATCTCAAAAAAACAAACGTAGATATATTTTTGAAATATTTGTTAAAAATAATAAAATTTTATTTGATTAAAATTTTTTTATACTTATTTTGTACGCCAATGTTTATACTTTTAGGTAAAACTAATCACTCGATTCTAAATTTTCCATCACCATTTTAAAAAAATGAACAAATGTATTTTTTTGATTCCTTCCTTTACGTTGATGATTATTTTTGTTTTACATATCCCACCAGTAAGGAAGGAATATAAAATGAATATGTTTTGACTTAAATAAAGTATAAGAATAGAATGAATACCATCATTGAAAAGCTAAATGAATTTACTTTAATCTCAAAAGAGAAAAACACGAATAAAAAACGTTATGTTGAAAAAAAATGAAAAAATATTACAAAAAAAATCTAACGTTATGTTGAAGAAATTTTTTTCTTTATTTTTATTTATAATTATTTTTCTATAATTATTTCTTTATTTTTATTTTTTTATATATTATATATATTCTTATTCTTATTATTATATTTATATATATAAATATATATAAAGTATAAATAATAAGAATAAACATTAAATAAAAATCTACGCAGATATAAATAAATCCATCAAATAAAAATCTACTATTTTTAAAAATATCTACGTTAGTTTTTTGAGATTTTTGGAAATCAATTATACTAACATATCTAGATACAAAGATATATTAATATATATATATATATATATATAAATATATATAAAAAAGTGGATGATGATGAACTGAAATTATATTTCTTAGTCTATGAAAATGGCCAAAAATAAGGACTTAAAAGAATCAGGAAAATTTGATGGACTAATATTTTTTATAATAAAGTTATTAAATTTATTTAATTTTTATTTTTTTACTATTTGAGTAATAAAAATATCCTTAACACAAACTCATTCATCCATTCTTATTTTTAAAACTTGGTGACATTATTAAATAAATTTTTTTTTTGTTTTAAATATATATATATATATATATATATATTTACTTATATAAGGAAATATTCCTTTTATATATATATACATAAAAACACGATGAAAAGAAAAAAATGAAAATAATAATGATGTTAAAAATAATAAAAAAGATTTTCTTATAAAACGACCTTCTGTTCCTATTTTAAAAACTACTAGAGATTCTTTTATATTTTTCAATTTAGAAGTTGATGATTGTACTGGATTTTCGCCATTTTAACAACGAAAGAATTTTATCACCCGTTATCACACCCGTCATACGTATGTTTGGAGTAAATAGTTTAGGAAATTCAGTATGTTGTCACGTTCATGGTTTTTATCCATATTTTTACGTTAACGTTCGAAAAAGTTTGATCTTCATCAAGTAAATAATTTTAAAATGACATTAAATGATAAAGTTTCTAATAAATTACGCTGTTTAAATGGATTAATTGCCAAATTTATCACGTCTGTGGAAATAGTATCTAAACAGAATTTATATGGTTATAATTTCAATAATGAAAAGACTAATTATTTTAAAATAACTGTATCATTACCCAAGATAATTCGTGATGTACAGCGCATTTTAATAGAAGAGAAAAGTGTTTTTATTTTAAAGATTATGAAAAGGTTCAATTTTATGAAGCCAATGTTGACTTTATACTAAGATTTATGATTGATACAAACATATTTGGTTGTTCTTGGATAGAATTACCACGAAGAAAATGGATCGTTAGAAATGAAAAATTAAAAGAAACAAAATGTCAAATTGAAATTGACGTTTTACAAAGTAATGTCTTGGGTCACGATCCCACTCAAACGCATTGGGCTAGTAGTATCGGACCTCTAACTACTCTTTCATTCGACATTGAATGCGCTGGTAGAAAAGGAATTTTTCCTACGCCAGATATTGATCCTATTATTCAAATAGGTAACGTTATTATAAAACACGGACAAAAAATGATAATGATGATGATCAATATTCACATGTCATTTTTGTCTTGGGTGAATGTTCACCCATTGATAATGCTAAAATATATACTTTTCAATCCGAGAAAGAAATGTTGAAACTTGGTCTCGTTTTGTTCAAAATGTAGTGGATCCCGATGTTATTACAGGATACAATATAAACAATTTTGATTTGACATATTTGGTGGAAAGAGCTAATCATTTAAATTCTAATCAATTTTATCTTAGTCGAATAGTGGGTTTAAAATCAACCGTTACTACAAAGACTTTTGAAAGTAAGCAAATAGGTAAAGCTATTAACAAAGTCATAAATATAGAAGGTAGATGTATATTGGATGTATTAAATGTTATTAAAAGAGATTATAAATTACGTTCTTACAGTTTAAATGCAGTTTCTCAACATTTTTAAAAGAACAAAAGGATGATATTCATCACACACAAATATCAGTTTTACATCACAAGAACGCTCAAACGAGACGAAAATTGGCGTGTATTGTTTAAAAGATGCGTTTTACCTTTGAAATTAATAGATAAATTAATGTTATTTATCAATTCTATCGAAATGGCTCGCGTAACGGGAGTTCCTCTTTCTTTTATTCTCACGCGGTGTCAACAAATTAAAATCGTTTCTCACCTTCTTAGAAAATGTTCAAAATATGGTGGTGGTGGTGATGATGATGATTTTATAATTCCTTCATGTGAGGACCGAGAAAAGGGTAACGATTATCAAGGAGCTACCGTAATAGATCCAATAAAAGGATTTTATAACGATCCTATTACCACGCTAGATTTCTGCGCTTTATATCCTACAATTATTATGGCTCATAATCTATGCTATTCAACGTTGCTTAATAATAATAAGCATACAGCCTTATCGAGTGATAATTATACTAAAACACCATCAGGTAATTATTTCGTCAAACCTCATATACGTAAAGGCTTACTTCCTCAGATATTGGAAAATTTACTCTTAGCTCGGAAAAAAGCTAAAAATGATTTGAAAAGGGAAACGGATCCGTTAAAAAGAAAGGTATTAGACGGTCGTCAATTAGCTTTAAAAATATCTGCAAATTCCGTTTATGGATTTACGGGTGCCCAAGTTGGTAAATTACCTTGCGTAGAAATTTCGCAAAGCGTTACGGCATTTGGACGAGAAATGATTATGTTTACCAAAAACATGATTGAAGAACAATATCCAAATGCTAAAGTTATTTATGGAGATACGGATTCAGTAATGATAAATTTTGCGTAAAAACCGTTCAGAAGCCATAATGTTGGGTCAGGAAGCGGCGGATAACGTTCTGAAGCATTTTATTAATCCTATTAAATTAGACTTTGAAAAGGTTTATTGTCCATATTTACTTATCAATAAAAAACGCTTGCGGGTCTGTATTATACTCGACCAGATACTTTTGATAAAATTGATTGTAAAGGAATAGAAACAATTCGTAGAGATAATTGTCATCTCACCGCCAACTTAATAGCAGAAATTTTAAAAATAATTCTCATTGAACGAGATACGAAAAAGGCCGTTACACTCGTCAAACAAACCATTTCAGATTTACTTAATGACCGAATTGAGTTAAGTCAACTGATAATAACTAAAGAATTGACAAAAACTCAAAACGAATATAAAGCAAAACAAGCCCACGCTGAATTGGCCAATAAAATGGCCATTCGAGATTCTGGAACAGCGCCCACACACTTGGAGATCGAGTTCTTACGTTATTATATCAACAACAACAACATCTAAAAAAAATACCTTTATATCAAAAGGCTGAAAACCCCGATTTTGTTTTGAAAAATGGTCTTCAAATAGATTATGAATATTATTTATTAAATCAAATTAAAAATCCTCTATTACGGATATTTGATCCTATCCTTGGAAAGGACGCTGAACAAATTTTATTACGAGGTGATCATATGATTATTATAAAAACGGGAAAAGAATTAAATGTTTTAAAAGTACGACTACAATGTACAAATTGTCAAAAATTTATTAATCAAAATAAAAAAAATTTATTATGTATTCAATGTAGAAAAAATAATAAAAAATAGTATTATTATTCATTGCATAAAGGATTTTTTATATATATATATGTATGTTATTATATATATATTTTTATTTTTCTCTAACAATGGTGAAAAAATTCATTTTAAACATTTAATATTTTTTATTTATTATACAAGATAATCTTTTCAACAATTTTTTCCTTTGATTTTCTTTGTACTATTAACTCTTCTTTTCCCTCCAACAAATCAGTTTTTAAAAGTTTATTATTCTCTTTTCTCAAAGCTTTACATTCCTCTAAAAGTTGGGACAAATCATTACATTCATTTAAAAGTTTGGATAATTCTATTCTATTTGCTAGGGTGGGAGGTAACCATACTTTTGGACAAGTATTTACAGCGATCGTTGGTGATGATGTTCGTCCAAAGTCTAAACATTTTGATCCAGCAACTTCCCCAAGATGATACCACCATATTTGTTTTCTCTGCAATATGAATTCAAAATGCGTACACATGTATATATAAATGTAAAATGAAAATAATAAAAAAAATAATAATAAATAATTATTACTTTTTATATTAATAAAATATTTTTATTTTATTTTTTCATTACACTAAATAACCTTTTCTAGTAAAAAAATAATAATAAATAATTATTACTTTTTATATTAATAAAATATTTTTATTTTATTTTTTTCATTTTTGTTATTCAGTATCAAATTGATAGCTGAAAATTTTTTATTATTATTAATAAAAAATGTAGCTATTTTATTTATTATTATTATTACATTAAATATTTTTTTATATTTTGTAGATATATATAATGTTAATAAACTTTTGTCAATATATATAAAATAATAATATATATATTAAATAAAATAATTATATATATTAAATAACCGTTTTTAGTAAATTTTTTTGTCGTGTCAAGAATCATAATTTTTTATTTTTAATATGTTTTTATATGAATAAAAATCATCAATAGATGACAAAGACAAAAAAATTATTTTTATTATTTTATATGAATTAATTCTGAATATGGAATATACACAACAATTTTCCCATCAAACAATTCGAGAATACACGGTGTATTAGATATCCTCTGCTGATCATCGTCATTACTTTTTATAGGATGAATGACTGAAAAATTATAATTTTTATATCTCTTAAATTCAAGATATCCCTTTCTCGTTGAATATTAAAATCAAAAAACTTTAAATGAGACTTTAACTTTAAAAATTCAATACCCTGTTGATTGGTTATAACAGACATGTCATTATTAGAAGAATAATGATATGTCATTTTTAATTCATATATATTTATTTAGTCATGAAGAAATATATATATTTTTCATTTATTCTATATATATATATAATTTTATATATATATGTTTTTATATAATAAAAATATTATATATATGTTTGTTTAATAAAATATATATATATATATACGACTTACTTAAAAAATGAACAGTTGTGTAAATTCTTCTACTATATTTCATTTCATTAGTGAACCTACAAGTAGTTTGAAAATTTATAAAACAGGGTTAGAAAAATATAAGCAATACAAAGTAAATTATGATAAAAAGAATCTAGTACTTTCATTGCCCGGGTTAATAAAAGTTTTTATAAAAATAATAAAGAATTGTATAACGTGTCTTTTATTGATGTATTAAAAGTAATATTACCAGATGAAAATTATAAATTTTTAACATTTGAAAATATTATCAATTTTTTTCACCTTTATATTATCAATCATATTTTTTCACCTATATTATTTAAAAAAAATAATAAACCATTGAGGTTATATTAAGTCTTTTATATATATATATATATATATATATATATATATATATATATATATATATATATATATATATATATATATATATATATATATATATATATATATATATATATTTTACTTTAATAAAAAAATGGGAGTTCATTATTTGATAAATCACTTAAAAAGTTATTTTATTCCAATTTCTCTTTGTAATGATAATAATAATAATAATAAAATTTTAAAAAATGATAAATTGAATTTTATTGGAGTAGACAGTACACATTTTTACATCAAACAGCAATAATAAAAATAATGATTATTTAGATTTTAATGCTGAAATATTGAGTGATGCCATTTTGCATTACGTTGCAAGTATGTAATTTTTTTCAAGTTGAAGATGGTAGTAATATTACTTTTTTTTTGGCCGTTGATGGATACCCTCCGGTTTCAAAACATAAAGTGATCGTTATAGATGATGAAAAAAATATTTACAAATTAATTAATGTAGGCAAATTATTTAAAAATAGTTTTAAACTATTGGAGGAAAAAATGACACGAGATTTAAAAAACATAAAATTTAATTTTGTAACAAATCTTGAATCTGATATTCAAGTACGTGGAGAAGGAGAAATTGAACTTTTTAAATTTGCTAGAAATTTATCATCATCTACTAATAATAATGATGATGATGGTAAAAGTGTTATTATTTCTCTTGATTCTGATGTTTTAGCAATGATGACATTTTTTAAAAATTCAGAAATTATTCTCGTTACTCCTAATTTCAAAACAGGCATAGGACTTTTATACAACTTGGATAATTTATCTAATGACTTAAAATTAAATTATTATCAACTTATAAATTATGTTATTTTACATTTTATATTTTTTGGAAGTGATTACAATTCTGGGTTATTATTAAATTATAATGATGAAACCAAAAATGTGATATATAAAGCTGTTACTGAATCATCAACTAAAATGAATTTTAATGACGTCTTACAAATTGCTAAATTATGTAATGATACTTTTAATGATAATGATGAAAAAAAAAATGTTTATTTTTTTATAGAAGCCCTTTGTGCTATAACTTATTACCTCTCTTTAGGTGAAAATAAAAATATTTTAAAATTTCCTTCTTATTTAAAAAAAAATAAATATAATTTAGCAATTTTAATTTTTATCCTTCATAAATAATTTGTCCTATACGGTCCTTTTTATTAATATCATATTTATTATTAGATAAATTATTTAATACAATATCACCATTTTTATCTCAAATAATTACGATAATTGATGATTTTGAAGCTAAGCCAGATCGGCTAGCGTATCTAATATAATAATGCGAAGAAAAAGAGAGATGAGGAAATTTTATACCTGTAGAAATAGTAATAACATCATTTCCATTTATCGTCATGTTTTGAGGTGAAAAAACGTCCCAAGCAACAGACCCCTTCGTCATTTTTTTCGGCCAATATTCAGTACCACGTTGTTATTATCTTTATTATTATTATTTTGTTCATTATTATTATCATTTATTAAATATTTTAACAATCTAGCTATAGCTATAATATCACCCACTTTAACATTTTTTTCTTTTGTTTTGAAAAATTATACATTATTATTCCTATATTACCCGAATAATCTCTATCAATAATTCCTCCCAATACGTCTACATCTTGATCTTCGTCCGGTTTACTTTCTAGTTTGATGTAAAAATTATTATTATTATTATAATTTAAATTAATATTCGTAAATATTAATCTTTTTCTAGGGTGGTATATTTACATTAATAGGACTAAATATTTCATAATAAAAATTTTCATAATTTTTTGTATATTCTCATTGGAGAAATTGCAGAGAAATTTAATTTTGTATATTCCATTTTGTATATATATATATATATTATATATATATATATATATATATATATATATATATATATATATAAATTTTTAGATTAGTTTTTATTTTTATTTTATTTTAGAAAATTTTTATTAATAAAAACTTTTAATAATGAAAAAAATTTTAAATTGTATTTAAATTATTATTAAATTTCATTTTAAAAATTATTGTTTTTAGAGGATTGTATATATACTTTTATTATTATTAAATTTTATTTATATATATATATAAATAAAATATAATAAAATGGTAATGTCATTTTGTTTAGCTTAAAAGGGTTGATAGTTGTCAATCTTGCATTAGTCTAGTTTAAACTTTGTCGTGGTATAATTTCTGTTGTAAAAAATTTATTTAAAAATGCCAACCCCAATAGAAAATGATTTATTTTTAACAGACGACGACGATGATGATGATGATGATGATGAGATGAAAGAAGATGATAATTTTAACGAACAAAAAATGGCTGAAGAATTGTTTACTGCCATCAATAATATTAGGATGGATAAAGAAAACGATGAAGGTTCCTGGAATCCAACAGAATTTGATGATTCTTTATTACCACAATCACAAATATCTTCCTCTTCTATTACAACAATACAACAACAACAACAACAACGACAGTTATCACCAGAAGAGGAAGACTTGTTACAAATAGCAGAATTGGCAAAAAAAGGAGCGATAATACAACAACAACAACGACAGTTATCACCAGAAGAGGAAGACCTGTTACAAATAGCAGAATTGGCAAAAAGGAGCGATAATACAACAACAACAACGACAGTTATTGGCAGAATTGGCAGAAAAAGGAGCGATAATACAACAACAACTAACAGAATTGGCAAAAAAGGAGCGATAATACAACAACAACAACAGTTATCACCAGAATTACAACTAGTAAAATTGGCAGAAAAAGATGAAGATCTGTTACAACAACAGTTATCGGCAGAAAAAAGAAGCGGTAATACAACAACAACAATTATCACCAAAATTACAACTAACAGAAAGGGAGGAAGATCTGTTACAACAACAGTTATCACCAGAATTGGCAGAAAAAGAGAAAGATCTATTACAACAACAGTTATCACCAGAATTACAACTAGTAGAGAAAGAAGAAGATCTGTTACAACAACAGTTATCACCAGAAAAAAGGAAGATCTGTTATCACCAGAATTGGTAGAAAAGAAGCGATAATACAACAACAACAATTATCATCAGAAAAAGAGGAAGAGTCAAGGATTGTAATGCAACAAATGTCTGATGAAGATTTAGTAATCGCAATCACAAAGAAACAATTCTCTGAGACAAACTGCAGCATTAATAATGAAGAATCAATAAAAAATTTACAAAACATTTATACACAAGTATCATCATATAGTGAGAAGGAAAGAAATGATGATAGCAGCAGTAATAGTGATAGCAGCAGTAGTAGTGATAGTAGTAGTAGTGATAGTAGTGATAGTAGTGATAGTGATGATGATTCATCTTATGATGATGACAAAAACGTGTTGAAAAAGAAAAGAAAAAATTTCAAGAGTTTATAGTGCTGATGATGGTGGTAGTGTTGTTGAAAAAGAAAATTATCATCAATAGTTTATGATAGTGATGATGACATCGGTGTTGTTGAAAAGAAGAGAAAATTATCATCAACAGATGATGACATCAGATGTGTTGTTGAAAAAAAGAAAAATTATCATCAACAGATGATGACATCGGTGTTGTTGAAAAAAAAAAAATTATCAGTTTATGATAAAAAAGAAGAAAATTATCTTCTACTGATGATGATGATGATGATTTACACTTGTGTAACAACAGTAGTACTCATTCAGATCAAAGTTTGAAAAAGAAAAGAAAAATCTAGAGATGGTGAAAAGTTTCATAATGAAGAGAAAAATAACAACAGTAGCAGCAGTAATGGTATAAAGTTTAACATTAATATAAAAATGATCATGATATTAAAGTGAATGACACTCTTCTAATCATTGAAAAAACAAAAATGTTTCTTGTTCTTCACCGATAACTCGATGTCTAGTAGTTTATGAAAATTCCCCAGTATGTCATAAACGCATTATAATAGAGTATAATTCAGACTATATTTATTCTGATGAATACGATAGTTTCAATCTATCCTTTTATGGACAAGATAATATAATTGAAGCAGTAATGAAAGACCAGTCTATACCAATACGTGTTGAAATGCATAATCGTATAAAAACCAAAGATTTACGCAATTGTATACGATTGGTGCAAGATCTTTGGTGTAAATACAATATAGATACATTGGAATACCAAACTCGCAATGAAACATGGTTTAAAAATTATACGATGCCAACAAGTTTGTTTCCAAATACAAACAACAAAGTGATATAAATTGGAAAGACTTTTGTGCTGCTGAAAAGGAACAACAACTGATGAAGTTAAAAGAGAATATGAAACAAATTTTAAAAAATATTTTGGTAGTTTAAAACTAAAAGATATTTTAACAACTAATGGTATAGGAAAAGCAGATTATCATTTCATTTGTCAGAGTTTAGGCAACAACTTTCCTTTGTCTCCCAAACATAATGGAGATCGTGTTGTTTTTGAAAACTTTTTAAATTTATTCATTACTACACAGAAGGCAAACATAAGAACAATAACAACAACAAAATGATGATGATGATGATGATGGTTATCAACTCTCAATAAAATGTAAAAAGATGATGTGCGTCTGTTTTTGAGGAAAAATCTTTTTTGTTATTTTCTCAAAAAATGCATTGGTTAATGTTAAAAATTCCTCAAATTTAAATCTGTTATGTAAAGATGTCTTGAATAATTTATTCAAAAATTATCAAGAAATGATAATAACAGAGGATCAGTTTCATGTTGCCATCTCAATTAATAATGATGATGATAATTATGATAATGATTATGATATTGAAGAAATTAAGAATAATATCGGTCAAAAAAGAAATAATGAAATAGGATTAATAAATAATAATATATATATAATTGTGCCATTCATAAATAATTTAATTTACTTTTTGAAAAGGCATTGCAATAAATATTATTCTAGTGTTGTAATTGAAAAAAGGTGGAAGAAGAAGAAGCTGTCGTTGTTATTGAATCTAATAGAAGATAAATAAGTTTATAGTATATATAATATATAGTAATGTATATATATAATAATAATATAATGTATATATATATAAAAATTGTATATTTTTTAAAAACATAAATGTAAAAATATATCTGTAAAACAATATAAATAAAATAATAAAATTATAAAAAAATTTTTATTTTATCACATTTTTAATAAGGTCTTACGTTTATTTTTTATTTTATATATAAAAACAAAATGGTAGTAATAGATACACGTGGAGTATTTAATAATCAACACAGGCAATGGGACCTATTCAATGGAGAAAGAGACGGTCATCCATTTTATTGTTTGGATTGTAATAAAAAAGATGTGAATGATAGTATATTAGAATTAATGTTGAGATTACATATAACTTTTAAATTACAAATTGAAAATGATAATTTTCTCGGCTTTTTAATAAGTATAAAGAAATAAAATTTAATTTACTTTATCAAAAGGAAATCATTAATAATAATAAAGATATTAAAAATGAAACAGATTTAGTGGATTATTTTCTAAGAAAAAAACTTATTTTAGGTGTAGGTTTTACCTTGACATCATTATTTGAACCAAATCTTTCACAAACATCTTTTATCATTCCTATTCTTAAAGAAGGAAAATGTGGCAACTATTAATCCACAAAAAAATCCTTAAAAAAAGGGACGCAACCTGCGTTGATAGAGACGAATGGTTTTCGTATACTTGGTTTCCTTTAAAATGTCTATTTTGTCAAGATTATCCAAGAGATTTATATCCTGGTAATTTTGTAATAAATCAAAATATATTGTATATGAAATCGTTTATCTGGGTAGATAAACGTAAAATTCACATTAGAAATATAAAAAGAAAAAAGGTTAATAATAATGAAAAACAACAACAACGATACAAACAATTTATTATGTATAATGAATCAACCATTATTCATTGGCCTTTTTAGAAAATTATTACACAACAGTAATGGATAATAATGCTTTGAACAATACTGCTAGTTACAGTATGGGTGACGTGTTTATTTCCTTTATTGATATTTTAATCGTAAAAATTCAAAAAATAAATAAACAAAATGAAATTATAAATAAATTGAAACCATTTTATTATTATAGCAATAAAAAGAAAAATAATAATAATACAAGTTTTTCATCTTTGGACATAAATTTTCAAGATTTAATCAACATGTACAAGATTTGTAAACGAAAAAAAAAATATGAAATCATTAATGGTGAAAATATAAAACTTAAATCAGAAGATTCATCATCAAATAAAAATAATAATAATAATAATAATAATGATGATGATGATGATGATCCAGAAAGAGAATTAATTAAGTTAATATTATCAAAAAATAAAGATTTATTAAATAATGTAGATTTGACTAAAAAATAATTAAATGGTTTCATTTTCCTCGGGGACCTATAACTGAAATATCCCTTATTAATAACCTATCTCAAATGATTAAAATGGGTGAAACTGATATTACCATTTCTCAGACGAGTATACTAGATAAAGACTACATTAATTTTGACAGACAAAAACAAGACGTACCGTCGATAATTGGAACTGGCAATTATTTAGATTTTCATAGAATTGGTCGATTTACTAAAAATGCGCCTACTAATTCTTATCACAATATTTATGAATAGCTTGCTCCATACAGAAAATGTTGACCAAAGACTCAAAAACTACAAAACCTAAATACATAAACAAAGATAATTTAGGTTTTATAGATTTGAAATAACGGCGGATACGCCTAAAAATTCTGACTAGTATTAGAATCCGTAATCGACTGCTTCATTTCAAGACCGGGAGCGTGATTAATGAGTACAACAACAACATGGACAAAATTTTATATAAATTATTTCCTAATGGATGTTGTAAAATTTCCCATCCTGAAAAGATTAAAATTATTTACCAGACGATGAAAAATTTATTTATATATGTATCAATCACGTTTTTATATCGAATTATTCCCCAAATTCCCGCTATATTAACGGAGCGACAACTACGATATCTTTACGATCAATTTTTGCATGATTTAAATTATTATAGAATGACTCAATATGCCTTAAAAATTCTCATTCCATTTATTGAATTAACGGAAGAAAAAGAAAATAAATTTTGGGTTTGTACGAGTTTTAGTAAGAATTTTTACAAGTTGCACGTAGATGGGTTATTTTATTCACCTAGGGAATATTGTTTATTAATTAATAATAATAAAAATAAAATACCAAACTTATTCGGTCCTTCTCTCCGTTTGACACCATTTCCACATTTGTCATTTACCACGATCGGTCACGCAGCTTATACCGCCAAAATTTTATCGAACGCCCACAAATTCTTTATCAATAGGAGAATTACATCAAAAATCTCAAACGGTGGCCTTTTATTCATCTAAATCTTATCCTACAGAATTGATTAATCAACCAGGATGGTTTCAAAAATTTTAATCGCTGGGGTTTTAATAATCAAGAGGATGGTATTACAGTTAGAAGGGGGGCGATTGATAATGGTAAATTTTCAGCCGTTTCGCACGAAACAGCTTCCATAAAACTCGTATATAATAATAATAATAATTTTGCTTCGTCGTGTATATCTTTTAAACCTTTGATAAAAAAATCTGACATTTTACGTATAGGAATGCCCATAGGATTATTTGAAGTCACAAATAATAATAATAATGAAAATAGTTTTTTATATCTTCAAGAATCATTCAAATTACGATAGAAATATTTTCTCCCGAATTGATTGTAAAAATTTTACAAACGACAAAAAATGGTAATGAAAAGGAAATTATTATAAAAACGAAAGAAACTATTACCTTTTTCACGATGTTCCAAATAACTGGACTATATTTGTTTTTGGATAGGTACTAAACAACAACAAATGCAAGAAGAACAACAAATATTTTTTAAAAAAGGAAAGAGCATCTTTCCTTTCCTCTCAAAGAAAACTCGGTAACTATAGATGTGAAAATATTAAATGTGATAACATTGAAAATGCTTCTTATTTTAAAATGTATTTATGTTACGCAACTCAGTTTATACCTTCCGTCGGTGATAAATTACAAACTACTACTACGAATAAAGGCGTCATTGTGGATATAATCTCGGATGAAAACATGCCCTTTGTCATTCATCCTCAAACAAAAAAGAATATTATACCAGATTTAATAATTAACCCATTTTATTTAAAAAGGCAAACGTTGGATAATATTTTAATTACGGATTTAATTTAACGAATAAAAAAAGAATCCATATTTAAACAATTCTTTTCTTTTTAACATTAATGATGCTATTCATTATATAGAACTGGGTAATGAATTAGTTACTGGTGATTTGATAAATCCCACGTCGGGTTTACCTATATAAAACCTATTATTTTGTCTAATAATAATAATAAATCAGCGTAGATTATAAAAGAAAGGAACAATTAAATGAAAATGATGGATTTATTTACGTAATGAGAGAAAATCCCAATGATCCTTTATACCTCACGAAATTGTCAAAGGAAGTCTATATACCACTAGGTATTTTATTGTAAACAACCACAAGGCGACTTCCATGATGCAATGTTCGCATCCTGATGAAATTGTAAGAATGGAATTTTCAGGGGCCCCCACTCGAGGTAAAAAAGGAGGATTTGCTACAGGACTTCAAGAACAAATGGCTTTTAGTGGAATGGGTTTGTAGCGGTTTAATAGCGATATTAGTCAAATTAGATCCGAAACTTGTATTTTACCCATTTGTAAAAATAATAAAAAAAGAAAAAACGATAATGAATTTATAGCTTGTTCAAATACTTTTAAACGAATACACGATGAATTTATTCAATCTAATATAGACGTTGAATTTGACGTTACAAATTATCAAAAAATTTCGTTGGTTAAATAATTATATTTAAAAAATATATATATATACACTTTATTTAAAAATAAAAATCTGGGGGTGATACACACCTTTATCCACTTAATAATTATATATATATATACACTCTAGCAACACATTTTATTTTAAAAAATAAATTTTAATTCATCTTAAAAATTTCATTATTAAAAACTCTACGGGTGGTATATATCTTTATCCACATTTTTAATATTGATTCATCTTAAAAAATTTTTATTTTTCATTATAAAAAAAACTAGGAGTTGTACACATCTTATTTTAAAAACTCATATTATTAAACTTTCAAATATTATTTTTTTAATAAATTATTATTGTAGTTTTTAAAATATATATATATATATATAAAACAAACATTTTATTTTAAAAATAAATTTTAATTCATTTGAAAATTTTATTATTAAAAACTCTAATGGTGGTACACATCTTTATCCACATTTTTAATATTGATTCATCTTTTTTTATTTTTCATTAAAAAAAACTAGGGGTTATAACATCTTATTTTAAAAAATCATATTATTAAACTTTATATTATTTTTTTAAACTTTTCAAATATATATTTTTTAATAAAATTATTATTATTATATATATTTTATTATATATATATTTTTTATAAAAACAATAATAAAACTTTATTATTTATATATATATATTCTTATTATATATATATAATATTTTTTTATATTTTATTAAAATAAAATAATTAATTTTTGTTATTTATATATATAAAAATATAAAAAATAAAGATATAATAAACGTAGTAATACTAATAATGACTTTGATTAATCTAAAAAATTTTGTTTTTGATTTAAAATATTCAATCAAAAATGTATATGACAGATATTTTATTTTGGAAAACAATAATAATAATTTATTAATTTTAAAACATTTAAAAAATGTATATGCAACTTTAACATTAGCCGTTTTGGCTGCTACAATTGGAGGATGTACACATTCATTTGACATTATTAAAGCTAGTTTATCAACTGCCTCGCTAATTTAAGTATTGCATTTTTTCTTTTAATTATTATTCCACGTAATGCACAAAATCAACTAACGCGTTTGTCTTTGTTTGGTCTCTGCGCTTTTATAACTGGAATTAATTTAGGTCCTCTTTTCATGATGACTATAGAAAATCCAGCTTTGATCTTACAGGCTTTTTTCGGCACGGGTGTCGTCTTTACTTGCTTTTCATTATCTGCATTATTCGCTCCTAAAAGTAATATTAATTACTTATTTTAGGGGAATTTTGTTTTCAGCAATGATCATCTTAATTACACTCACCTTTATGAATTTTTTTCAATTCAGAATTAATTTATAATGTAGGAATTTATGTTGGATTGATTATAATGTGTGGTTTTATAGTTTATGACACGCATGACATTATAGAAAGAGTAAAGGGCGGTGATAAAGATTACATTACTAAGCATAGTATGAATTTATTTTTGATTTTATTGGTATGTTTAGACGACTTTTAATCATTCTCGAAAATAAACAACACCGACGCCAAAAACGAAATAAAAGTTTTTAAATTTAATCAATAAAATATAAAATTAATTTTAATCAAATTAAAAAATGGTAAAAATTTTATTTAAACAAATGTTTTTATTATTTTATATTTATTTATATATATATATTTATATTATATAATTTTTATATGTTTTTATTATTTTATAAATTATTATTTATTATATAATATATATATATATATATATATATTTATAATATATTATTATAAATATATTATTATTATTATATATATATATATATATATATATATATATATATATATATATATATATATATATATATATATATATATATCATTTATATATATTATTATATTTAAATATATATTATTTATAAATGATATAATTTTTTTGTATAAATTTTATTGTAAATTTGTAAATTTTTAATTTTGAAATACAAAAAAATATCAAAAAATATTTTTATATTTATAAATTTATTATATTCTTTATATTTTTTTTTCTAACATTTTTTAATTAATATAAAACAAGAAATCATTAATTATAAGAAAAATTTAAAATTTTTATAGAAAAAACAAAAATTTTAAATATTCATCAAAAGGTATTAAATAAAAATGTCAATAAAAAATCATTTTATGAAAAATTTTCAATTTTTTTTTTATTAATTTTAAAAAACAATTAAAAAAAAATTTATAAATTTTTTCATTCATTTTTATTATAAAAAAATGGGTTAAAAATGAAACTTTAAATTTTTTCTATTAAAATATGAATAAAAAGGTTTTTAAATAACCATTTTTAAATAAAAAAGTTGTAAAATGAAAATTTTTTTATTAGAAAAAAATTTTATAGATAAAATCTTTTGTATTTTTTATTTTTTAGAAAAAAATATTTTTTTAGTAGTTTTTTTAATTTTTTTAAAAATATAATAAAATGTAAAAAAATAAAAAATTATTAATTATATTTTTAATAAAAAATAAAAAAAACTAATGAAAATTTTTTTGTATAAATTTTTAAAATTAATAAAATTCATTGAAATACAAAATTTTTGCATTTTTTAGAAAAATGTATTATTTTTTATTTTTTTTAGATGAAAAAAAGTTGTAAAATGAAATTTTTTTATCAAAATATTAATAAAAATGACAAAATCTTTTTGAAAAATTTTTTTTGTAAAAAAAGAAAATTATTTATTACATTTTTTTTATTAGTTTTTATTGTTAAAAATTAATAAAAATTAGTTTTTGTAAAAAAAAACTATTATTTATTATTTTTTTATTAGTTTTTATTGTTTAAATTAATAAAAATTAGTTTTTTTTATTAATAAAAACAAAAAAAATTATTTATTTTTTTTATTAGTTTTTATTGTTAAAAATTAATAAAAATTTTTTTTTTTATTAAAAAACTATTATTTATTGTTTTTTATTAGTTTTATTGTTAAAAATTAATAAAAACTAGTTTTTTAAAAATTAAAAAAAATTTTTTATTTATTAATTTTTATTAGTTTTTATTGTTAAAAATTAATAAAAATTAGTTTTTTTTATTAAAAACTCAAAAATTTTCACAAAATATAAAAAAGGTGTAAAATATTACATTTTATCACGTAAAATTGATACAAAAACAAAAATTTTAGTTTTTAATGTTTTTAGTTGAAAAACTAGAAAAAAATTTTTATTATGGCAATATTAAGTACCCGAGTTCGGTTTTTATATGGGTTATAATATGGAAAATTCTATAATATTATAATATTTTACATCATATTTTTAAAAAAATTCATAACATTTTTGAAAAATTCATAATATTTTTCAGAAATTCATAATATTTTTGGAAAATTCATAATTTTTTCGTTTAAAATCTATTTTCTTAACCGTAATATTTTGAATATTTTTTAAAAGTTAATAAAAATTACATAAAATTACTGTAAAATTACATAAAATTACACCTAAAATTGACCAAAAAGTGTACCAAAATCAATATTTTTTTTACTCAAAAAAAATTTTTTCAAAAAAATTTTCAAAAAAATTTTTCGCCTAGAAAATAAATTTTTTTCATTTTTTTATATTTTTATTATTTTAATTAGTTTTTTAAAACATGAATCGTTTAAAATTTCTTGTAAATAATTATCAGTAAAAGAATTTTAATTTTTCATTCTTTCGTTTGTATAAACTAAAAATCTAAAGAAAAATAAATAAAAATTTTTGGTATATATTTTTTTAGCATTTCGGCGTTGTTGTTCTATATATATTTTTCTAAAAATATAAATTATTTAAAATTTCTTGTAAATTATCAGTAAAATATTGATTTTTCATTCTTTCATTTGTATAAATTAAATCTAAAGAATAAATAAAAGTTTGATATATATTTTTTTTTGCATTTCAACGTTATTATAAAAATATTCTCGCCATTTCTTTAAATGCATTTGAATTGTTTTGTCATAGATTAACAAGTATTGTAAAATTAATTTAAATGCTCTTAATTTATAATATTATTTTTCAGTTAATTTAATTATATGTGGTGATAAAATAATATTGTTATTGTTTTTATTATTACTTTTTATACGATATACGGGTATAGATCTATTCAACATCATTATCAATTTTTTATTATTTAAAATATTTTTTGTTATATTTTCATTATATTTTTTGTAATATACAATTAGTTGTTTATAATAAAGACTAAACATAAACATTCGAATTTTCAATTTACTATATAAAAATTGTATTTCATTGTATATTGCTATAATTTTTTCATTTTTATTGTTCATGTTTTTATTTTTTTATTATAATAAATAAATATAATAAATAATATAATAATAATAATAATTCTCATTTATAAATATATATATATATATGGTTATATATATATATGGTTGAGGTTTGTGGTTTCATATTCATTCTCGTTGTGACAAAGAAGATGAACAACAACAATAACAATAGTGATGATGGGTCATCAGTAATATTAATTCATGACCCAATAATCTTTGATAAAAAATCAGCGGAGGAAAGTTTAAAGAAAAATGTCTTACAACTATATTCAAACAACACTAGTGCACAGTTTGGACAAATATTTAAAAATGAAATGTTTGTACTTGATAAAAATAAAAATACGCAAACGTGGAAAATGTTTGAACGGCCAACGAATGTGGAAAGTATAATGGAAACAACTTCGTGGGAAGAACGTGAAATTAACATTGAAAAAAAATTATCAAAATTCAACATTTTGCAGAATAATAATAGTAAATTCTATATGATACCCGAAGGACAAATGTCTTTAACGTGTAATGTTGATACAAAAACGCCATTTATTTTTACTTTATCTAACATTATTAATTCCAAGTATTTTGACACAGTAGTCATACCGGAAAATTTACCAGATGATCATGCACCATTATACTATAGTAAATTATCAATCAAGGATGTTCCGTATAAACATTCTGGTGATGAGAGATCGGGTAATATGTTATTACAACATTTAACCTTTACTAATAATAATAAAGAAACAAAAAGTGTTACGCTGGATGCGTTGTTTTTCAAGGATACCGCAAGCAATCTTTTATCAGTTTGAGGGATTGTGAACCGAATATTTGTATTACGGATAAAAATAATGACGGTAGTTTTAATGTATGGATTTACCATTTCCCATTAATTAAAGATTTTGTGGGCAATTCTAGTATTGCATTCATGGCTAAATTTGAATATAGCCCCGAAAGCAATACAGTAAAATGGTCATTTTTAAAACAACCTTTCTTTTCGGAAGAAAGATTTGACGTGGGTTTGATGATGAAGCGTTACCAAAAAGATTTTAAAAAATTTAATGATCAAATAAAAGAAAAACATTCTTCTACTATGAAGATAATAAATAATAATAATCAAGGAGAATATTTACAAAACTTTAAAAGACTAAAATTACATCATCATTATTATCATCATAAGAAGAATAATGATGATAATGTTGTATTAATCATTCAAGAACCTCTTTTAAAGAGAGAAAAGGAAAGTTTAATAACAAAAATATGGTGGAAAAGATATCAAATTTAACCACCCGTAACAACATATATACATTTCATCATAATATAAAAAAATATAATGTCGATGATGAAGATGATGATGATGATGAAGATAAACATTTTGCGTTATCACTTCCAATAGGAGGAGGATCAGTCATTTCTGAACATGCATTAATAAAACTTTCTAAACCCATGAAAAACTCTGAAATATCTATGGAATATTCCAACGATATAAAATATTCCAAAAAGGCCATAATGATAGTTTCTAATGATTATAATATTGCCAATGCTCCTATTATATATAGTAAAATAAATGCTTGTTTTATTGTTGTAAATAATAATGATGTGAATCTTAATGATTTAAACATTTCTTTGGCTTTAATACATCAAGGACCCCTATCTACCATTTTTATGTATATGCCTTCTACAAATAAATATTTTTATATCCGTGGATTATGCGGTGACGATAATTTGAAATATGGAGACGAAGTTAAACTCGAAGATATTATTAATAAATATGGTTGGTCATCATCATCATCATTAACTGTCCCGGCATTTCCCCAAAATACGGATAAACAATCTATTTATGATATAAATGGAAAAGAAGTTTTACCTTAACCAAAGAAAATAGTGAAAATTTTAATTTTATTTTAACAATGGTAGAAAAATATGCAAACGAAATATATATAAAAAAGAAGAAGATGAGAAAAGGTTAATATTAGCTTTAAATGTGATTTTTGCTCAACTAGAAGTAGTAATAACGGAGCAGTTTTTAATGAAATGATAAAAATGTTGGCCAATAAATTAAAAAATATACACACAAAAGGAAGTGTTTTTAAATTTTTATTAGAAAAAGAATTGATACGTGTAAATGATGAAAATTATATAAATAATAATGTGATTGATAACAGTGCTTTTAATAAACAGTGGTTGCAAAATGAATTGAAAAATGTTTACCCAAAGAAATTACGAATGATTTTATTGCCTTTAATACATATATTTTAAATGTTAAAAAAGAACTTGACAGATCTAATCATCATAAAAAATACAATGAGATCATTTTGGACGTTTTACAACGATGCGTATCTACTAAATCATAAATGGAACGCGTAAAAGAGATGTTAGTAAAATGGTTAAAGTTCAAAGTAATGTATTAAACGTAAAATGGTTAAGTTCTAAAGAATTGGATTCGGTTTTAACGAAGGGATGCGAACAAGAAGGAGCGTTAATATATAAAATTAATTTTAATCAACTTCAACTAGCGTTAAAGGATGAAGAAAGAGATGATATCAATTTTTTATCTAGAGATGATAGATTTTTTGAAACTCCGGGAGACTTGGCGGCCACATATTTGGAATCTTCTTATAATGAAGGAGGAAAGGAGGGTTATACACTCGCGTTTAAATATAATAATTCACCGATGATTATTATTCCCATTTTAGACAATATGATAAAAATAATGAGTAGCGTTGAATCGGTTACTAAACATAATTGGACTACGGTGATACCCAACGGAGATATAGATTACGCGAGAATAATGTTGAGAAATACCGTTTCTCATTTGATGAAAGAACGAGGTATTATTATCGAAGCCAGTTCACCCATCGTTGGAAGGATGGTTTTACGACTCTTGTGTAACGCTATACAACGTTTAACTGGTAATATTAACCATTTAAAATCGAATGAAAATGACGGAATAGTTAAAAAGTACGAGGATTGATGGGCTTAATTTTTTTCTATAATGGCGAAAGTGGAGTAGATAAACCCTAACCCCCTTTATCAAACTTTTCTATATAAAAATTTTAATAGAATTCCTAAATTTAATTTTATTGAAGATGTATACTTTGTCGAACAAATTTTGATTTTTGGCCTTGGTAAAACTAGACGAATTAAAAGTAAAATCTAACGTTATCAAATTTGTAAGTTCTAAAATTAATAACATTATTACAGCTACATTACCTCAAGTATCAGCGGATGATGATAATATTAGAAAAAAATTCAACTTTTCAAGGTTGGAGAAAAGAAAAATATAATTTTGAAGTAGTACGTCCTTTAGTTACGCTCACCATAAGCTGTGGTAATACTAATAATGAAGAATTCATTCAATTTATGACAAAAGCTGATGAAGAATTGACAACATATAGTAAACCAAATATTAAGAATTTTAATGTTGACAATAATGAACTAGTGAAAGAAGAAAAAGAAGGAAATATCATTTCTTTGCTAATTTGTCCACAAGAACGACAAATTTCTTCTTTTAATAAACTGACAAATGATGAAATATTTTTTATTGAAAATAAAATGTCCAATTATATAAAAACCGTCAAGAATATTTGTCAAAGGAAAAGAGTAAAAGATGTAAAAATAAAACATACTTTTCATTTATTAATGAAAATAATATATCGTTTATACAACGCATGTTAAAATTTTTTGATAATAAAAATAATAATAATAATAATGATGATAATAATTCACTAATAAAAGGTATTAAAGACTTAAAACATTTTAACATCATCATCATCATCAACAACAACATTTAATAATGTTGATATGCAAAAAACATGGACATTTGTTCAATCTATTGCTTACGATAATTTTATTAAAAGGGGTGCAATATTAAAAATATTTATTGAGCCAATATTGAGAGAAATAAATGATAAAATCATTTTAAAAAATCTCAATGATGATGATGATGATGATGAAGAAGTATTGATAAAATTGAAACAAAGTAGGGCCAATTTGTTTAAAGTGTTTTTTAATTTCCATAATCCTTTTTATAAGTATGGACATTTACCAAGTCCGATTAAAGCTCTTTCATTGTGCCAAACAATAAATGATTTTATTTGTATATACATTGGTTATAAAAATTTATTAAAACTTGGCCGTGGCCGTCAAATAAGTAGTGATGATGTAAAGAAATATTCCAACGTATTGTTTATATATATGTATCATTCTAATAGTGGTCATTTTGATAACTTGAATGTAAATGCTAATGATGATGAGAGAGAAGAGTTTAAAACATGATAAATAAAAGACACGAGAAAATAATCAAAATTGTTACAAATAATTCAACGGCACAAAAAATGTGGTCTTGGTTTAGTAAAAATAATAATGATGACGACGATGATGATAATTCCAACGAAACTTTAAAAGATAGAATTAAGAGGGTTTCTTCTTCGTTTTAAAAATTTGAAAAAAATATATATTTTTATCATTTGTTGTAATTAAAAAAATAAAATAACATTTATATTTATGAGGAAATTTTATTCATCCTTTTGATTTTATTTTTTATATAAACTTGAATCAATTAAAAATAATTTATTTATTATTTTTATTAATTATATATATATTATATTTTTTATTATTTTTATTATATTATTATTATATATATTTTTTATATTAATAATAATATATAATTAATAAATACACACACCATTTATTTATAAAGGGTAAATTATCATTAAAAATCTGACTGATATAATATAATTGTTTATTTATTGTTTCAATAAAAAAATATATACATAATCAAATTCGTATTACAGGTTTGGTTTAAAGTTGACAATTAAAAAAATGTTTATTATTATAAAAAAATTTTAATAAAAAATCATTTTAAATCAAGACGTTGGATAACTGACGCTAATTTTTTCTTGTCCCGAAAAAGCTGATGGAAGAGGGACAACCTTTTCTCAAGGAGGGCATTCTCTGCCCGTAGAGTAGACAATTCCCGAAGAAGCTGTGTTATTGTAGGTGTTTCAACATTTAATGATTCACCTTGACGCAACTTCTTTCTTTGGTGTTGTTGTTCTTCTTCTTCATTGCCTCGTTTTTTAGTTTTTTGAATCAAAGCTTCTGAGAAGTGTTCTTGCCTATTATTCTTCTTCTTGATGACATCATCATCATCATTTCTATTTTTTATTAGTATTATTATTTTCCTCTGCTGTCGCAGAGCCAAGACTGGAGGCAGTGTTGCAGAATTAGGAACAAATGCTGCTACTATGGGGATATCTTGCCGAGATCTAGACATGAAGAAGGCATGGTTATAACATGACCACTTCCAGGAATACGAACGAATGATCTCACGGGTCACCTATTTGATGAGGGACTACCATTATATCTATAGAGAGTCAGTCAATTGCTCTTACCTCCAACGAGGCTTTGAAACAACTGTAACCCTTGTTGTAACAAGACGAGAATAAATAACCACCGCCACCACCATGTGATGCAACATAGAAAAAACTATTAACGTTTTATCATTATTTTTTTCATTTTCTTTTTTGAACCTATATATATATGTTAACTCGGGAAAAGGTATTTAATGTAATATATAAAATAAAATAATAATTTTTATTTAATATTTTATTATATATTATTTTAATATATATATATATATTAAAATAATAATAAATACGACAAATGGTTATATTTTTGAGGTAAAGAAGAACAACAACAACACCAACAAAAATTTTCTAGAATACGAATATGCACTGTTTTGCTAGGTATTATTATTATTGTCGTCGTCATTACAACTATTTTTTATCCTTTTGTATTTGAAAAGACAGAAAAAAAAGAAATTATTACCACAACTGAATTTTTAAAGAATTTTACAGAAAATGAAACTACTACTACTATTAATCATGATGATGATGAAAATAAAACTATTACTATAATTTCATCAAAAGAATATAATAATATTTCAGAAGAAGAAAATTACAATAATAATAATGATACTATTATTATTACTACTTTTAAAAAAGAAGAATATGACGATACTACTACTACTACTTCTTCTTCTTTTAATGATGATGAAAAAAAATATCTAAAAACGGTTATACCATTAGATAAGAAGAATAAATTATGTTTAGATGTACATCATCCCGCTAAAATTGAGAAGAATATATAAAAGCACAAAATAAAGAAATACAACCATTTATTGACTATTGTAATAAAAATAAAATTAATTGTGATGAAAAATTTAACAATACATGGCCTCAATATTGCTATAAAAAAATGGGGATTATTCTCTAATAGTCCTTGTATACTTTTAAAACTTGATAATGATATGTCCCAATCTGTTCTTCAAGATAACCCCCACAAACAAATATTTAATAACTTAAAATTAAAGTGTAATAATAATGATGATAATGTAAGATTTTATCCTTATGACCATTTTTCTAAAAACTCAACATTTCCGCTTTAATTGGAATTGAAATTTTAAATTTAAAAGATTGGTTTGAAATTGATTGTTATATATTATTATTTAAAAGTGGTTACCAGATTAACAATGATATATCATTAAGTTTTAAAATAAGTATAAATTGTTAAAATATATATATATAATAAAATAAAATGAATCAACGCACATTTTTAAAAAAATATTCACAATAACCATTTTTTTCTGAACTTCTGTAAACCAGATGAAATATATTTTTAATTATAAATATATAATTTAAATGAGTTGGTACATTTTGTTCATCATCATCTTTTTTATGTATATCTTATTGTAGTCGGATTTTTTTTTTCATTGCCCTCGTTTTTATGTAATTTTTATAAGCATAATGATTACATTTTATATAGTAGCCTTTATAAAAAAAAGAATTCTTTTCGTCTGTTTTACCACAACTTTTATTATTATAGTTAATAATAATTTGAGATTTATCTTTTGTTCTTTGTTTACGCTTCACTACTACAGTTTTCTTTACATCTTTATTATCATAAAGAATGATAAAAAATTTCATCTTTAAATTTCCATTTGTTTCTAGTTTTGTTGAATAATTATTAATTTAAAATAATACTCTTTTCCACAACACTTACAAATAACATGGAAAGGTTCTTCTTGTATCTTTTATTATTATTTTCATTTTATTATAAATCCATTACACAATTCAATTCTATTTTTTATTAAATATATATTATCAATTTCTCTTGTTTTTGATAAAATTGGTCTAATAGCATTAAATATTACATCTTCATTATCAAAAAGGTGTTTTAAATTTTTGTATTCATTTTTCATTAAATGTGACATTGTTGATTGATTTGATTAAAACTAAAGAGCACTATTAAATCGTGTAAAAAAACAATTTACTTATAATGATGATTATATATTAAAAAAATTACTTTTTATAAATATATTTTTTGGAGGATTTTATATTTTTCTTTTCTATTTTAAATAGAACATTATTTAAAGGGTTGTTGATTTGGTTAAAGCTGAAGAACATGTGATATATATATACTGGAAAGGGACATTTAAAAAATTGTCTTGATTTGGTGATTTAAAAAAAATAATTAAAAACAATAAATTTTATGAATTTTTTATTTAAATTTTTATTATATATATATATATATATTTTAAAATAATATTAATCGTCGAACCAGTAGTTGTGAAAAATAAACATAAATCAATTTTTTTAAAAACATAAGAAAAATGTCATTTTTACAGAATCGAGACTTTAAAAGTATCGTTCCAGAAGTGAATACAGATTTACATACATATTTGATGTATAACTCTATAGGAAGAATACTAAATAACCTTTTCTATAGTGAAAGATTAGTTTTAAATACATTTCCAGAAGAAAAAATAGATTGGTTAAAAAGAATATTAATGATGGGACAGAAGAAGGGATATATGTACATTAGAATATTTCAAAATTGATTTGAAGGAAATAGATAGAATTTATTATATTGACTATACTACCATCAAGCAATTTCAAAATAAAATTTGTATGATTGCTCGTAAATCATCGAGGAGAATCTCGCATCTACGTTGAATTATGTGCATGGGGTGACTATTGGGACGGAAAAAACTGGAATGGCAATATTTTTGTCAGTAAAAACGTTGTTGAATTTATGAAACTTTGTATAACGAGTAAAAAAAACGTGATAAATGGAACTTGATACAAAAATCTCTAAAAGAGGATGGTTTTTAGTCAATATCACATTTGATGATGATGTCATTTAGATGATGATGATGATGATTAGATAAAAAATATATTTTTACTATATATATATCCATCGATAATTTTTAAGTTAAGCATTGAAAATATAGATAGGCTATATTTTTATAATGAATTATTTATAAAAAATAAATATCATGTAATAAAGTCTTCTGTTATTTTTTCACAGTATACTAATCAATTTTATAAAAAAATAAAATTTGTTGGATTCTTATTACTTTATATATAATCCATTTTTTTCATGAAATTTATGTCTATGATAAATATTTATTCATAAAAATTTATACAATTTTTATTTTTTACAAAATAGAATAATAAATGATTTTGGTTTTATACATTTTATATATTTTAATGAAATAATCATTTTTAATAAATTTGATAATTTATTTATTATGGACAATCATATTTTTTAAAATTTATATTGTTTTGGTGATTTTTATTTTGGCATAACAAGATTTGTTGGTACAAAACATTCCTGAACTGTTTATAAATTAAGTATAACATTACTTATAAAAATGTTATATCCAATGATTTTGGTTTTTATACATTTTATATATATTTTAATGATGGATATTTTTATTATTCTAATAATCCATTGGTATCATTTCAATCTCGTATTTATGATAAATTTATTAATAGATTTTTAGTAGATACTTTTCTAAATTTTATTATATATATATATATATACACATTCCCATATTTAGATAAATTTATAAAACTTTCATGACTGAAAGGTTATATATATATATAAAAAAAATAAAAATAAACCTTTAAAAGATATACTTTTTTGATTATGGTTCTATTTCAAACGGAACCTTCAAAGATGAATCAGTCAAAAAATTCCTGGTTTAAAAGTGCCGTCCCAGCTATAAAAAACAATAATGATTTATATTCATGCAATGAATTACAAGAATGTCTCAGTTCTAATAATGTGAAATACTTTTGGAAAACAACATCACAAGAAAAATTGCCTGAAAGTTTAAAATCACCATAGAGATGATTGATAGATTATTTGACATGGATAAATACATAGAAAATGATAAAGATGTTATGGAAGATAAACTTTTAAATTTGAGGTTGGTTATCCGAATAAATTTAAAGGATAATAATAAAGGTAATGATGATTTTTATTATATTAAATTTGCTGCAGAAAAGGGTGGTGTAAAATATGGTTTTGTTTGGAATGTTGATATCTTTATCACTAAAGATGTTAATTCATTTATAAACTATTGTGTAAAGAATGGTCACTTTATCGAAAACCGGGATCATGTAAATGAAATGTTAAAGGAAGATGGAATTGTAATGCCCCAGTCAAAAAAACTCTTGGTTTAAAAGCGCTGTCCCAACTATAAAAACAATGATGATTTATATTCATGCGATGAATTACTAGAATGTCTCAATTATAATAATGTGAAATACTTTTGGAAAACAACATCACAAGAAAAATTGCCCGAAAAGTTTAAAATCACCATAGAGATGATTGATAGATTATTTGACATGGATAAATACATAGAAGATGATAAAGATGCTATGGAAGATAAAATTTTTAATTTGTGGTTAGTTATCCGAATAAATTTAAAGGATAATAATAAAGGTTATGATGATTTTTATTATATTGAATTTGCTGCAGAAAAAAGTGGTGTAGAGTATGGTCTTGATTGTAGTGTTGATATCTTTATCACTAAAGATGTTAATTCATTTCTAAACCATTGTGTAAAGAATGGTCATTTCAGCAAAAACTGGGATCTTGTAAATAAAATGTTAAAGGAGGATGGAATTGTAATTAAAATTCCAAAAAAAGTATAATACTTTATACGTTGAATATATATATATATACATATGATAAATATTATGTATGTTAACAATTCAGTTTCAAATGTAAATGAAATGTTTGTTAGATAGAATTGTAGTTATTTTTATTTCTAAAAATATAATAACATTTAACAGATTACATTTGAAAAATTTAATTTTTTTCATATTCATAATTATTAAATAATTTTTTATTCTATTATTTCATTTTATCATCCTGTATTTTTTACGGAAGAAAATATATATATATATATATATATATATAATAAAAAAATATATTTACCATTTATTTATTATTAAAATATGTTTAACAAAAATAAATTTATATATATAATTTTTTTAAAAATAAAAAGTCTAAAGAAAATTAATTTTTCTGTATATATATATATATATATAAATACCACCTTTATTAATTAAAAATATTAATAAAACAAAACAAAATACATGATAGACATTCTCTCCCACAACTTTTAAAACAAGATACAACCCTATTACCCCTTCTCCTTTTTCTTTTTTAATAATAATAATTCTTCTTGGTTATTATTATTATTGGTGTATTTGTTTAAAATATTTTTTGGTTTCTCATCATCTTTATTATTATTATTATCAGTTTTTTCGTTCTTTTTAATTAATTCCTTCTCTTTCTTTATTATTATAATATCGTCTTTTTTACCAATTGAAATTTGTTTACATTTTTTTGTTGTTGTATTCATTTTGTATATATTTAATTTATTTATATATATATATATAACAAAATATTTTATTATTATTATTTTTTATAAAACATACAAATATATATATATATATATGTAAACAAAGTATTTATTTATAATTAAAATAATTTTTTATTTTAAATTTTGTCAAATTTTTTTAGAAAATATTGAGTAATTCATTTAAAATATTTTCTATATCATCGTTATCATTATTATTATTAAAATGTTTTCCTCTTTCTATAACAAGTGTGGGTGGAGAATTTTTAATCATTTGATTATATTTTTCTCCCAATTTTTCTAAATATTCTCGAGTAATATATTGTTCCCCGGGTCGATTTCGATTTTTTATTCTTTCTAAAAGCGTTGTAACATCTAGCCCGTCTAAATAAAATATAATGTCTGGATAAAGATAAGGTAATGTTTGATTACAAATTTCTTTAAATTTTATATAATTTTCATTTTGAACATTAATTTTACCTTGTTCTATCAATAAGGGGGTAAAACATTCTATACAGGAAAGAGGTGATCGTTCACCAAAAATGATTATTGGGGGGGGAGGAGAAGGAGAAGAAGAAGAACTTAAAGACAATTTTAAAAGATTTTTAATGGGCAATAATGTAGTACAATAGGCTATTATTTGAAATGGCAAAGCGTATTTGTATGGTTCGGAATAATATAAATTTAACATGTCTGTTTTTTCCCATATTTCTACTGGTTCTGATATTATAAAGCAAGTTTTGTTTTTATTCAAAATGTTTATTTTATCCCTTATTTTATTTAATAAAGTTGTTTTTCCTACACCTATATTGCCTTCTATAGTAATGTAGATAAAATTTCTACATTTTAATGTATTTTTATTAGAGTTCTTATTGAATCCATCATTTGTTTTTATCAATAAAAATTATTTATATATTTATTATTATATATATATATATATAAATATATAAATAAAAATTTAATTTATTTATTTTTATAAATCTTTTAAATTTTTATATATTTATATTATAATAAAAATTTTAATTTTTTTATTTTAAAGATTTTTATTTATAAAAATATAATATATATATATATAAATAAATTTATATATTTTAAGATATATATATATATAAATATAAAAAAGAAATGAAAAAATGATAAATTATTATTATTAAAATCGGGTTTGTCCCCCTTGTCTAACATCCTCCTCCTCCTCCTTCTTCTTCTTTCAAGAAAAAGAATAATGATGATGATTGTTTACCACCGATATCACCTTCTTATCACACCATACCACCATTATCACCTTGCTGTAATTCATTTCAAGGAAAAGAAAAAGTAACGGTAGCAACGCCAATTATTAAAAAAAAATGGATTTTTCCTTCTGAAAACCAAAAAAATGTTACATCAGCTATTAATAGTATTTATTTAGGAAAATCTATAACAACATCATCAATACCAAATGACGACGGTGGTGGTGGTAGGGGTAATAATAATTATTATAAAAAAAAAATTAAAATAATTTCATCCACGACATATTATGATATAGTTGAAAATATAATAATGATACAAAAAGGAATAATAAATAAAAAAAATATCAATAAAAATTTTAAATATTTAAAGTTAACTAGACTAGGCACTTTAACAAAAACTTGTTTTAAAAATGTTCAAAAATTTATGATGGAATATGTTCCAAGTGTTATTTTTCAAATTGCGTAGTCTGTTTAAAAAAAAATAAAAATTGTCGTCCCTCACACGTAACGTGTTTTCAATGCCAAAACGTTTTTTTCAAACTAGCATAAAAATAAAATTACAATTAAAGAAATAAAAGGATTTGAAAATAAAAATGTCAAAATCTTCACGAAAATTTATTTTTAGAATATTTAAAATATATAAATTTACGACATTCCAATTTTTTTATAATAATAATAATAATAATAATTCTTCCTCTAAAAAAATTCAATATCTTTTTAATTCTTTACAACCGACATCAAAAAAACAAGTTGAGATTATAAAGCTTTATATTATTCAATAAAAGTTGTTATTAATAATAAAGAAGAGAAAATAATCCCCCTTTGCCTTTTTTTGTAGGAATAAATAAACCTTTATCTTTTTCAAAAATTACTTTCATCTACCATTGATATCGCTTCCGTCAAAACTAAACACGGCTCAATCATTTCTCGAGAAAGGGGTGGTAAAGCTAGTATTTTTAGAACCATTTGTTGTAATCGTAGACACGTTTTTATCAGCCAGAGTAGTTATAGTACCTAGATCTCATTTAAAACCGCACGAATGTATTTTACCTTACGCTATATACGTTCAATTAGGAGCCCCAAATACGTTCTTTGTCATCGATATCCCACGCTCGATTTAAGAAGTATGAGTTTTCATATCGTTAAAAACACTTGGCAATATCCTTGTATGGCTATATCAACTTCAATCATTTCTGGTAATAACGCTGATTTTGACGGGATTGTCTACATATAATTCCAGCAACTACTTTAATTACTCAAGCTGAATTGTTTTATTTAGTACATCCCAAATATAATATAATTATAAAAAATAAACTTAGGGTATGTTTTGATCACGATTTACGTCAAACGCTTTATTCGTTATACGGTTTAAAAGCGGACCAAATACACCGAGCCATTTTTAAATTGGCTATGAAAAAGGATCAATAACAGCTTATGATTTTTTTGTAAACTGAGAGATATTTGTCATTATACCTGGGGACGAAAACGGTGTCAACCGTTACATTTGGAGATTTTGCAGATTTTTTAAAACATTATTATTCAACAACAACGGAAAGGAAGAATTATTTACATTTTATTCGTAATGTATACAACAAAATTTCTATTCACAATGGAATTAAAGAAATTATAGATTCAAACGCGTCCAGATTTTCTTTAGATCATTTATGGCAAATTGTGGGAGAAATATCTCACGAAGCCAAAACGTGTTTTTAGAAGGAATGGATAGAAACGCGTTTATCAATACGGCTATAATTTCTCGTAATAATTTAATTAACGAAGTTTCTTTATACGGATACGCCGACTATTAAATTGACGATTGTACTAAATCTGTTTATATATATGATGATGATGATGATAGAGTATATACTACGGATGGTATTTTAATAGCTTCGAATGTTAAAGACATTTTATAATATATAATAATATTTTTTTTACCATCCTACTCTTTCTTCAAACGTTATCATGTCTTCTTCTTTATCGAGATGTTTAACTTTAATTATAGCTTTAGTACACCCCCGTAGTTTATCATCATCGTTTAAACAAGGTACGATACCGAATCTTTTTTTTATTATTATTATTTTCTAATGATAAATTATCATCATTATAACATTTTACGTAAATTACCAATTCATTATTTTTTGAATCGAATAAAGGAGTATCAAATGGACAAGCGGTACAAGGATTTTTAGGATTGTTTAACAAATTTGTAAAATAATCATCATCACCGCAATCGCAAGTTCCTAATTTTAAATCTAAACCCCCGGCAGCAGCGAAGGGGGGTAAATCTAATAAACAAGGATCCTTGTAACAACTCGTACGGCTTAGGATGGGATTAAATATGTATCCACGATTCTTGTCGCATTGACATTCACATTTTAATTGAAAATTGGTAAAATAGAAATCTTCAGGATTAAATTTTATAGGTATATCATCCGGTGATATAATTTTACCATCTATTAAAAATTTACCATTAGGATCTTCGCGTTGACAAGGATCAAACACATCCAATTCAGCGTTATATACACCCGGTACCTTTGAATGACATATCCATTTTTGATTTTTAGAAGAATATTTCCAAAACCCCACGTTTCATTACATTTTTATATTGTTGCGTAGATAGAGGTTTATAAATGCAATAAGATTCTCCCGGTAATAATTGCATACCATTACTAGCGAAAAATTTGATGATGATTCATTAGGAATATGTACTAGAACCATATTATTATTATCATCATCTTCACCGCAGTATTGACGACTTATTTTTCTACATATTAAAGGAGAATCTTTATCTTTGGGTGAAACGTAAAAAGCCGTGTTGGTAGTTTTACACGGATTATTATTATTATTAATCTCCTGAATCGTTAAATTTTTTTTAATATTGTACAACCAACTATTTAATTCTTTATAATCCTTTTCCCAAGCATTATCGATATTTAATAATTTTATATATTTTAATAATTTATATCTTTTATATATATAACATAAATTTATATATATAAAATATAACATGGAAAATATTAAAGGTAAAATATAAATTAAACAAATTTTCATATTTTTTTTATTATATTTTTTATTTTAAAAAGATTTTTTACATTTTATTATATATATTTATTATTACATATATTTTTTCTTGTTATATTTATTATAATTCCTTTATATATGTCTCTCCTTTTTTATAATTCCTCTATATATATATATTCATGTTATATATGTGTGCCTCTATATATATATATATTTATTAATTCCTAAACAAGGATGTTAACCTAATAATTAATAAAAAAAAAATATATATATTTATTATATAAAATTAATCTTAATTTTTATAATTTAATATATCCTTCATTTTTATTCCTTAAAACATTATAAAAACTATTATTATGTATAACATGATATTCTTTTGTTTTTTCTTTTACAAGATTTGATATGGAAAGCATAAGGAGATTTAACCCATTTTTAGACAAGTAACCATCTACTACGATATTATTTCTGCTACATAATCCAATTTTCATAATGTTGTTGTAATATAATAATGGATGTATATAAATATAAAAGTTATGTTGAGAATTATAAAATAAAACATTATGCATTATCAACACGTTAATATCTACCCCATTATGATAATGATGAACATTCATACTTCTTATTCTTGATGAACATTCTTCACGATGTGAATTTTGACTCTTTTAATATCTATTCTTTTCTCAAAGAAAGCATTAATATTATCCACCGTAATTCTAAAATTTAAAAAATCATCATACTCTTTGAGTTTATCTATTATATCATTTATGGTCTGACATTCTGCTTTTTGAATACCTAATCCCAAGATAACATTTTGTTCTACATTTTGTTTCTTCTTCTTCTTCTTCCTTTTTTCTTCTTCTTCTTCCCTTTTTCTTTTTCTAGTAGAAGTTTCTTCGTCTTTGTCTGGAATGGATAAAGATGGAAATACTGCCAACCGTTGCAATTTCCATTTTGGTGGTAGCAACAACACTGGCGTTAAAGGCAACAACAACTTCTTTTTATTATTGTTCTCTTCTCCTCCAAGGGGGGGAGATGATGGTGGTAAAGGAGGTAATGGTGGTGGAGGATAAGTTGGTAGTGGTGGAACAAAATCTTCTTGTTGTTGGTTTTCATCATTATTCAACTCGGGTTCTTTTACTATTTGTAACACAAATGTCAAGTCATTATCATCATTATTAATTTCCGGTGGTGGTGGTGGTGGTGGTACAAATCCTTCTTCTTGATTTACCCCAGATTCTTCTTCTTCTTCTACTATTTGTAATGCACTATCATCATCATTAGCAATAGTATTATTCACTTCTTGATCGTCGATGAATGATGAAACTGTATCTTCTACCAATTCTTTTTCTGTTTGTAAAGCACCATTAGTAATTTTCATTTTTTCTACATTATTCAACATGGGTTGATTATAGTTTATTAGATTATTATTATTATTCCAATATGAAGAAATTTCTCGATTTAATAATTCTTCTGGTGGTGGTGATAATGGTGAGTCTGTTATTTGATAATGATGATGACTCCATTTATCATCATCATCATCATCCATTGTTGGATGCTGTACAAAAGTTGGTAATATTTTTTTACCTTTTTCTTCTTCTTCTTGATCGTCGATAAATGCTGTATCTTCTACCAATTCTTCTTTTTCTTTAGTAGATTCATCGTGCTGTACAAGAGTTGGTAATATTTTTTTACCTTTTTCTTTTTTTTTTGATCGTTGTTGCTATTGTCGTCATCATCATCATCATCGTAATCTTCATTAACAACTAGATGTGATGCTACTGAAAATGTATCTTCTAGTCGTAATTCTTCTTTAGTAGAATCCTGGGATGGTGGTGGTGGTGAAAATGTATCTTCTTTCATGCGATGGAGTCGTAAATCCAATGGTTCTTCTTCTTCTTTAGTAGAATCCATCAATGATTGGTGTGGTGAAAATGTATCTTCTTTCATGCGATGGAGTCGTTCTTCTTCTTCTTTAGTAGAATCCATCAATGACTGGGATGATGATGGTGGTGGTAGTGAAAACATATCAAGCAACGTTCGATTTACTTGTGAAATTGCTTCATCACTATTATTAAATTCAAGTTTAACTTTGGATAAAGGCAGTGATAAAAAATTATTATTGTTGTTATTGTTCCCAATATTATCACCCATATTGTTTTGGTGATTATTATTCATCATCACTGCTGCTATATTTTTTCCAATTCATCATTAGTAGTATATATATATATATACTAAACACAAATTAATTTATCACTATCACTATACGTTGGTACTAACTAGTGGTGTCAACAGAGTGAATACTCTGCACACACTGAATTGCTACTGCTCAATGTTGATGCCTTTATATACCCCTCATCATCATCATCATCATTCTCACATATGTGTGGTTATATATATAATAAAATACAAAATATTATAAACTCAAGAAATATATTTAAAAAATATAATAATATATAAATATATATATAATATATATATATATATATATATATAATATAATAATAAAATAATGAGAAAGGAAAATTTATTTTTTATAATAAAAAAATAATAAAAATTAAATTATAAATATCACGTAAATAATATACAAATTTCATTATTAAAAAATGGAAAAGACACCATCATCGTCATTTAAAGAGTTTAACGAAATATTATATGCTACTATTTCTGAAAATAAAAATTATGTTGAAAATAATAATAATGAAGATGAAATTCCAACATGTCATGAAGTTTAAGAAATGTTTTTATGGTTAAAACAAGCATTATCAACTTATTCTCAAATTAATTTAGCTTTTCCGTATTTGAATTTTACAAATGATGAAAAGTTTGATTGTTTACAAACATCATATAATAATATGAGAAACAAACTTTTAAATAATAAAATAAACTTCAATAACTTTTTTGAACTTGATACATTGAATGAATTGAAATCTTTATTAAATTCTATAATAGAAGCAACTAATGATAATGATGATGAAGAAAGAAAAGCTGTTGAAAATTGTTTAGTAAAATTAAAAGAATATTTTGATATTTTAGGTGAACAATACGTATTTGGATTTGGATATGGTGAACGATCATACACATAGATAAATTAATATAATAATAAAATAATTATTATTATATATTACATAAAATTTAATAACTACTGTTGTATTTTATTAAATCTATATATATATATATATATTAATTTTTTATACTGATTTTTTTTATATTTTTTATTATATATATATATATACTTTTTAGATTTTTGAGTAAAAATTATTATTATTATATTAAATTTTTTATAAATTTATATATATATATACAATCGAATATATGAAATTATTATAAACAACAACGTATATATATATATATATTATATATACTTTTTATTTTAAAAAAAGTAACAATAATGATAAAGGTGATTTATTTGTTTTTAATTTTTAATATTATTATTTTTACTACTACTCTATCTGAGAAGAAGAATAATAATAATAATTCCATTTTTATGGGAACAATTCTTGAAAATGAAGGTGAAGTAGTTTTCAGTAGTAATGGATTTTTTTCGTTTTTACGTTATGATAATAAAAAATTAGAACAGTGTATAGATGAAATTCATAAATTTGTAATTCATTTTACTTTAAATAATGAAAAATATGAAAACGATCATCTTCGATTGATATATAATACAAAAATTTACGTTTTACTTGAATCGTTAAATACCACAAAAAATATATATAACAAGTTTTTAAAACGTCTGGGAATTTTAGATAATAAACATATTACAGAACTTTCATTTGTTGAAAATAAATATAAAAATGTAATAAATAATATAGATGAAAAAACTAAAAACTTATCAACATGGACAATAAAATTGGAATGTGACAACACTATGGCCACTTCTGTTATATCCAATATTAAACCCGAATTATCAAAATTGACTCAATTGTTTGATTCATATTTTAATTATAATAATAATAATAGTAATGATCAACCTGAGGGAATTAAAATAAGAGAATGGGGTAATATATCCACAGAAACAATTCTTTTACAAACAATAAATACTATTCAAATAAATCTTCAACTATTACATGGATACGTTTTAAATATTATTAATGAAATAAACATAATGCTTTATGGAAAATTATCACTCGTATTGTTACCTACTCAAGAACTCGAAAACATTTTAACACGTTAAAAAAAGATTATGAACACCTTTCTCTAGTATACCCTGTATTACCAAAATATAATTCTATATATTATACAATTTCTGAAATTGTTTCGGTTCAAAAACAAAATGATACTTTTATATTTATATTACGAATTCCTCTAAAATCTATCCCAGACAAATATTTTTATATAAAGCCACCTCTTTTGGTTTTTAAATAAAGAAAATGTAGGAGAAAAAATAGAACTAGAAAATAAATATATAGCCATAAGACAAGATCAAGGATTTTATACAGAATTATTAGATATGAATACTTGTAATTTAATTAATTATAATTATATAAAATTATGCACTCCTTCTACCGCATTTTTGTCTATGCAAACCCATCCGAGTTGTTTAACATCATTATTTAAACAAAATGAAACCGCAACATTGATAAACTGTAAAAGACAGATAGTACGAGAATTTCCTAAAACTATTATAAAAACACAAACCAATTGGATTATAAGTACTTTATATTCCTTTCATCTCACTCAAGTTTGTGAATGGGATACTGATATTTCAATTACTATTATTAATATTCCCGTCGGTATTTCTCGTATCAATCCTAAAGCGGGATGTTATTTAAAAGAAGAAAATGTGCATTTACCTACTTTTGATGAACAACATAATGAAGTTGTTAAAGACTTTATTACATTTGATTCAGTTAATAATAATAATGATCGTATTATCAATGTATTAAATTATTTTAATATATCATCCATTATATCTTTGCCGTATTTAAATTCTTTATCATTGATAAAAGATTGGATGATTCAAAAATGATGATAAAATTGAAAAGGATAGAATCATAGTCTGTGTTACTTTATTATTATTAATAATAATGAGTATAATTGTGTGTATTTTTATTATTTATCAAAACAAAAAAATGAAAAATATTAGTAATGAAAATAATAATAAACGTTCATCATCTTTATCTTCATTTTCTTCTTCATCATCATCATCTAATAATAATATTATTGAAAATGAAAAAAATGTTATTACTACAACAACAACATTTATAAAACCTCGATCATCATCATCATCATCATCTTCAACAACAACAGCAGCAGTAGCAACATCATCACAACCACCACCACCTACTTCTTTACCCCCCTTACATCCAGCGCCACTTCTTTATCCCTCTTCTTCTCAACAAGCAGCGGCGCTTTTATTTAATAATAATAAAAAACAAAGACAATTTTCCACTAGTACTTCTTCTTCTACCGCAACAACAATGACAGATTTTGACCCTAATTATTATTTATCTCCTTCACCACCACCAATCATTATTCCTCAACAACAACATCATCAATACCAAAACTTGAAAGAAGTGGATGATGGGGGTTATATGATTTGTCATTAATAATTTTTTTTTCGCTGTTGTAAAATTTTAAAATATAATTGTTTAGTAGTAATAATCTTATTATTTTTCCAATTGGATAAAATGGGACAATTTGAAGAAAAACATATATATTGATTACGTTTAACAAATAATTTACCCGATGGCGATTTAGACGTTTGGGGATTTTCGTGAAGAGGGCAATATACATTTCCAACTTTATCATTTATCAACATTTCTTTATCAATATTTTGCGTTTTTATTAAAATTTTAATACATTTTTGTGTAAAATCATCATCATCATTATTATTTTTATTATTTAATATATATTTTTTTCATCAAAAGGTGGAAATTCTTTTATTATTATAAAACATTTATTATTGCTAATTTTGTTTTTATTATTATAAAAATAATGTAAATACTGTTTTAATGAAATTTTTCTATTTTCTAAAATAATGTAAAAGAATGTCATTTGATTTTTATTTTTATTTATATATATATATATATATATTTTTATATTATATATATATATATATATATATATATATATATATATATATATATATATATATATATATATATATATATAATATATATATAAAATATATATATATAAATAATATATAATAAAATATATATATATATATATATATATATATATATATATATATATATATATATATATATATATATATATATATGTAATATATAAAAATAAAAAATTGTCAAAATAAAAAAATGTTTAATTCACTTATAAGAGGGATTGAAAAAAAATAAATGTACCCAATCTTGATTTTAACCAATGCCAAGTTTATATTTTACCTTGGGAAAATGATAAATTTATTATTGATAAAAATTAAATATAAAAACTGATTTATGGGCAATTTTATATTATCAAGTGGATGATACATATATAGAACTAATAGGATTGTTTGAATATCAAGAAGCCCGGGAAGAACCCGTTTTGGGAGTTTTACAATTTAATAAAAGGGATAAAAATTAACTTGTTTTTGGGTTTTGACATTATTCCATTTTGTATTTTTATACATAATAATTTTAAAATCCTCAAGACGTTTTAAAAATATTAATGTTAGAAATGTATAAAATAGTAATAAATTATTCTATTAGCATTTTTGACCATTTTTATTATAATGATATTTTATTATTATTATTAAATAATAATAATGAAAATTTGGAAAATTTAATTCAAACATTTAACCAACATTATTTAAACCAAATGAAAAATGATGAAAACTTTACGACAAATCTCGCCAAGTATACAATATTGTTAAAAGATGGATTTTTACCAACTAACAATCAATTATTAATTATTAATAAATAAAATGAATGAATGAATGTGATAATAATAAAAATTTTAATTTTCAATTTCATACGAATTGTACAACAATGGTAAATAAACTATTTTAGATTTATCCATCATTTCATTTTGATAATCGGGGGATAACAGTTACATTATTATTTTTATTGTTTGATTCTTGTTCAAAACCCGCGTATCTAAACGCATAATTTCTCCGGTTTTATAGCCATCGTTAATCCGTAATATTGTTTAAAAGCTGGACCCAGAGGATTTAACGTAACTTTTCCTTTATACGCAGATTTAGTATGATGAGTGTATACAATTGATGTCCCCATACGGGCGTTGGATAAAAACCGATTATTGGTAGTTTCGTACCAATGTTTCGCTTTCAAATCCTCTACCGTAGCTAGTTTGAAGGCAGAAATGGGACTAGTTTCATTTCTTCTTTTATATTGATACTAAATGCCTTATGTACAACCGCCATGTATCACTTAGGAAATTTAATCTCCTAAAACGTTCTGCCTGATTTGGTTTAATGCAGCGATGAATCCAATCATTTCTCATTTATAATTTCAGTATTGTCATTATTATTAAGTTGTTTTACTAAAAGTTCACCTTTTTGGGAAATAACAAATTAAAGGGGGTTTCTAATTTTTAATGGGAAATCTAATGAACTTGAACGGGTTTAAACGATTTTGTAAAGCATAATAGGTAAATATCAGTTATATGAAAAGAAGAGGGATAAGATGATGATGGTGGTGGTGGTTTGCAATTTTATACAAAACGTTTGAAAACTAAATTTTTCATCATCATCATTAATACACACTTGGCAAAAAGGCTTCAACAAACCATTGTATGACCACATACACATCCATATCCGGGAACATATTTATTATTAGGACTATTGAATAAATGTGGACTTAGAGCATCATAAAAACAGCGATCATTTTTATCAAAAATTTTTTTATTATTATTATTATCATAATAATTTTGATTTATTTCTTGACATTGTGGATAAAAAGAATCCATAATTGGAATTTGAGTTTTTGAAGATTCAGACTTACACATACACCATCAGTAAAATGGATTAAAAGTTGAAACATCTAAATTTAATATATTTGAAGCTTGAGCATTTTGATATACTTATGCTCTTA
Organism: Macrobrachium rosenbergii; assembly: GCF_040412425.1. Classification (NCBI taxonomy): domain Eukaryota; kingdom Metazoa; phylum Arthropoda; class Malacostraca; order Decapoda; family Palaemonidae; genus Macrobrachium; species Macrobrachium rosenbergii. Next base: position 13,056,346 of record NC_089795.1, on the reverse strand, counting down.
TTAACTTTCTTGAATTTCATCGCAATATTCACTCACCAAAATATATTTTGTTCATAAATAAAACAACCCCACTGCTGTAAATCTCGACGTACGTTATTTGACCAAAAACCGCAAGATTGACTATAAAAGATGATGATGTCATCACTATAAACATTATTAGGTATTTTATATTTATTATTTGGGGAAAGGATTAATTTGTGTGTTTTTTGCATCATATACTGTTTTTAATGCTTACTAGGCATAATCTTTTCCTCATCATCATCATCATTTTCTCATATACTTTTTAAATAAAATTATCATCTTCTTCATTATTACATATTATTCATCATTATCAAAAGAAGAAGAAGAAGAATTTTTATTCATAATTTCTATATCTTTTCATTAATTGTTTTTATTGATAACCTTTCCACATTTTTTTATTATAAAATTATATTGTAAATAAAATATATAATATAATAACAAAATATAATTATTGATAAAGTAAAGTTAAATGTTTATTAAATTCATTCATTTTTATTATTAGAAAAATATTTTAATATATATAAAAAATATTTATGAAAATAAATGAAAAGAAGTATAATAATAGTATGAAATCATTAGAACCACAAATGAAAAATTGAATGATGATGTAAAAAAATATAAATTTACTTTAAAATATCAAAAAAATTAAACTAATTATTGATTTTTTAGAAATTGAAAAACGCAATAAATTAAAAAAATTATTAAATATAAAATTGTTAGATATTGATACAATATTTTATTTAAGAAATGATTATTTTAATAATAAACATTTTTTAATTGGTCGACTATTAAAAAAAGATGAACCTGGTCATTTTATTTGAAAAATTCGACTAAAAGAAGATGATGATGATGATAATACAATGAGGTTGCATAAAAAAATGTTTTCTTTTTCGTCTACGGTGCTGATGAGATAAATTATTTTTCTAATAGTCCTATTAAACTTGGAAATATTTAAAGATCACATAACATTTTGAGTCAATATAATATGGATTTATTAAACTGTTAGTCTTGTGAATATTTTCCAGATTTATCTTTTAATTAAAAATATTTTTCAAAATCATGAACAAATAATAAATTAAAATTAAATAGTTGCATTATTTTATTTACTTATTGAAAATAAAATAACTTTAATATTATTAGATATTTTTTATATATATATATATTTTTTTTAGTTATATTCAAGAAAATATAAAAATCACATAAACCACAAGATTATTTTATTTTATATTTTAATAATGTAAAATAATAATGTTTATTATTGTTATTAAATTTTTTAATAAAATAATATATATATAAATAATATAATATATATATATATATATATATATAAATAAAAGTAATAATATAATAATGAATATAAAAGAAATATAAAAAAATCACACAAAACTTACTAAAAGTTATTTTATTGTTATTTTAAATAATGTAATAAAATATATATATATATATTAATAATATTTATTCTTGTTATTAAAATTTTTAATAAAATAAAATAACAAGTGTCCCCTTTAGGAGAAGGATCCGGGAGGTGGTGTGGGTGGGGTGGTGATGTTTATATAATAAAAGATGGGTGATAATGTTTACTAGCCAACCAGTGGGTGGAGTTTATCATGACAGGAAGAATAGTCTTTTATATATATATTACTTGAAACTTTTCTTTTTTATAAAAACACATAAACCTTGAAAATATAATCTTGAATATTTTTATTATGATGTTATGTAGACTGTGTGCATCATCACTTAGACAATAATGATGGGGTGTGTTTTTCAAATATAATTAATAAAAAAATTTATATATATAATAAATAAATATATATAAAAATATATAGACATTATCAACATGCAGAAATAATTATATCACATGCATAAATGCCAAAACAATAGACTATTCATTAGAGTATAATAGAAGGAAAAAGTTTTGAGTAAATTAGCGTAAAAATGAAAAATTGAACGGGTGTGCTATTAAAAATTGGTCTCCGTAGATTTTAGCGGTTGAAAATACAAATTTAATATTATTATTATTGTAACGAAGAATATGATTTGCATAAAGATTTAGTAGTCAATCATCACACATATAAATGATGATGATTAAAATCAATAATATTTCATAAAATGTTAAATCCTTATTGTCTAATGAATTTGATAATTTATTTTCGTTCTAAAACTACTAAAGAGTTTTTATTCTTTATTATGAAAAAGAGATTGATAGTTTTAGACTGGCCAATTAAGTGGTTAAAACCAAAAGATCTCGCTTAAAATGGTTTATTATTTAAGAATACAGATAGAGTAATACAGCCTTTGTCGCATAACTATTGAGAAGTTGACTGAAACAGATGACATAATGTTGACCCACGTTCGTTTATCAAACGGATAAAATCATTTTGTCCATTTATTATGATGATGAATAGCAGCATACTTTGACTTTTATAAAAGAAAACGCTATGTTGAAATATACTGCGTATGATAAAAAGAAACAATAATTTATTAAATACACCCATAAATTTAGTAATGAAATGGTAAATTTTTATAGAATTAGAAAATTTGGCTTGGCTACAATTTTTAATAATAATGAAATGGCGAAATTTTTATATGGATAAAATATTTTATAATTCTTAATCGATATAAAGATGAATTTGTTAAAATTAGATGAAAATGGACGATAAAGCTGTTCGATATGAAAACTTGATTGATCAACACCCGTACCGATACAAGCTTATTCGCGAAAGTTTAAGCGATTATCCAAAGCGCTTAAGTAATTTTCAAAACTTTTGGTTTAATGGTCCAATGAAAGAGTAAATCAAACGCTCGAACAATCGTGTTAAGTGATTTTTTTATACCGTATAGTGAGATTGTAGTACTTTGTTTCTACTGTTTAGTGGACTTAAAACTGGGAATTGATGATCTGGTAAAACACGCAAAATATTATCCAACCTTTTGTTTTAATAGAATATTTTGAATAATAATATTATCAAAAAAATTGAAAAAAACATCACCTCCTTTAACTCATAAACATTAACAACTTAAAAACTTTTAAAATATTTATAAAAATAATAATAAACTCAATTTAACACTGATACAAAACATTTGAAAAGAAATCACCGTAATGTTTTAAATTTCAGCCACGATTATTAATACAATAATAATAATGAAGATTATTCTAATGATGATATTCGCAATAATAATAATAATGAAAAAAGAAAATTTATGCAAAGTATGTTGAATGTATAAATACCGTTTATGTTATTCTTTATAATTGTAAAGTACATGTCTACGCTTTAGTTGTTTTACAAACACTTTATCAAAAAGAAAATACACTTTGTTTACAAATTGCCCAGTTTGTCGTGAAGAGGCTGTTTTTTCAATACTTATCGTGTTTAATTAAAAAAAGATTTTTTTTATTTTCGTTATAAAACATATTACATTTTTATATAATATATATAATGTTGTGATAATAATAATTTTAAAAATAAACAAATAACAATGTTTTAATAAAAATAATGAAAATAACGATACTTCTTCTTTTCCTTTACCTACTTTTACTGATATTGCCAGAGGTTATTTTAATAATAAATAGAATATTATCAGAAAATTTTGAAACATTAAAAATCAAAAATTCAAAATATTTTAAAAATATTATAATAAAAGATACCTTGAAGGCCATTACACCCATTCTCCCAATTTTCTCAAGAATTTAAAGATTTATATCCATCAGATTTTTCCGTTGAATTTACTACATTGGGTTGTACATGCTGAAATGTTATAATACTGATTACAATAAGCCAAGCTTTGTCTCTTCCTTTGTAATTAATAATTTACATTTAGTAAAATGAGCTGTTATGAAGTATTAAAGAATGTTGAGTTTATTAGGAAAATTAAAGAAAAAATATTACAGCATGACACAAACAGCATCACAAAGTAATTAGATTTTCAACATTTTCAGAAAACATTATAATGATGGTACTGGTATAGAAAAAGTTTTTTGTGGAATTCAATTGGTAAATTTGGAAAAGATTCGCCATTTATCCAGCCTCGAGATATTAGTTAGAAGAAAAGAAAAATAACAATGATGATTCAATCTTAACGATGAAGAGTTTATAAAAATATCAACAATGAACCCATAAAATTATGCGACATGGTGGGACTAGTAGATTCACTTCCCTTTACAATTTCTTTCAGTTCCAACAAAATGTAAATTTTGTAATGAAGTTGAATATTGTAAAGATTTAGAAAATATTACTTACAAGGAAAATGATGAATGTCAAACTTTTTAAACATAGAGTAATGTTAATTATATTTTTGTACAATGTAGTTAATCAATTTTCTGACCAAGACGCGTTACTCTTGATGGGTAGTCCTATTGGGTTTATCGTAAAAACGGCAGTGGGAAATGATAATAATCAATTTTCATTAAATCCACTATATTCAGAAAAACGAATAAATCAAAAGAAATTAGAACGCAGCCTATTTTCATTCTAAACCTGGAGCAGAATCTTTAACCGAATCGATAAATTAATATAATTGAACCAAAAATAATAATAATTTTTCCTTGTGTCAAATAAAAGAAAATATCGTTACGGAAATTAGTAACGATATCGGTAAAAACGTTGTAGAAATTTTAAAATCAATGGGTGAAACCGTTTTAATGGAAGAAGGTTTAATTTCATCACCAATTTTATTGTCCTATCTTCTTGAAATATTATTCAATCTTATAACAGAGTCTTTTAGCTAAAGGAGGAGGAGGAATTTGCCGCCGCTAGTTATACCAAATTGTTTAAATTTAGCCGCATTAATCGTGAAACGGCCGTTGTAGAAATGATGGTAAAATCACGACGAGAATCTTTAATTCCTTTATCCCAGGTAATGAATGTACATATCAATAGGAATTATTACCATTATTCCTATATTTTACTCTGCCAAATATAATATTGAGGTTATAATCGAGAAATTACTGTAAAAGTTTATCAAAACAGCACGAATTTTATCATTAATTTAGTTAGAGAAGTTTTACATTCTTTTTCTTCATCATCATCATCATCATTACCTTTATCAATTTCCCCCGAATTGTCTTTTATTTCTATTAATAATAATAATGATGATGAAAATAATGATGATTCAACTTATATAACTCCTCTTATTACACCTGAATATGTGTATTCTTTATGTCTTTTAAATTTTCACAATACTCATTCAAATGATGAAGTAATAAAAATTGGACACGTGGGTATAAATCCCGAAGAAGAACGAGAGCTCGTTCAAAAATATTTGTCATTTTTAAAAATTAACAGCGCGGGGCAACGTGTAATAATAATGAATGATGATGATGATGCTTCTTTAATTATTTCTTCTCTTGATGATATGATAGGTAATAATGATGATATTGATAAAGTTATAAAAAAAAATAAAATTAACACCGCAACTTTGGAAAATATGCCAGAAATTATGCAAAAAAGGGTCGACGATATCAACGCAATTTATGATTACAAAAGTATGGATGTCACGCAACAAATAATTGCCACTAATAACGATTTATACTTTTGTATGAGTATTTTAATTGTTTTGTTTTATGTTTTATGTATATTTATTATTTTGCAATTGTTTTTGTAAAATAAAAACTACAATAATGTTTACATTTATATTTATATGTCTATATTTATTATGGGTTAATATATTTAAATTAAAAATACACAAACATTCCGAAATTTATTTATAAATTCAAATTTTTATTTATTATTATTAATAAAATAAAAATTTCCATTATCATCGAGAAAAACATTATTAATTGCGCTATATTTTAAATCTATCAAAAGAGGCTTTTTCTTGATTAATAATTTTATTTTCAAAAATGATAATGATGCCATCATAGGAACCTTATGAAATTCAGCTAAATTGGGGTGGAGCATCATCATTTATTATTATTTTATTAAAAATAAAATAATAATTGGGCGCAATGAATATTTCTATTTATATTATTAGTAAAAAATAAAAAAATTAAAAATATATTTTTTATAAAATAATAATAATAAAATTAATTTCTTTTTATAATTTTACCATACATTGTATAAACATCTTTTGAAATTTGCATAAAATTTTCATTACTATTTTTAATTGTATTTATATACTGATTAAAACTCAATAGGTTTTTTGACTAAATTTTCTAAAAGTTTAACTTGTTCTGGAGGAATTTTTAAAACCACATTATCATTATTTTTAAAATTATCATCAATACCATAATATTCTCGTGTTTTTACTAAAAATTAAAATCTGCTTTAGATTCACTATCATCCTCTCTTTCTTCTTCTTCTTCCATTACTACTGCTGCTGTTGTTGTTGTTTTATTATTATTTTCAATTAACTTTATATTAAAAATAGAATTTTGTGTAAGTGTTTAATGTTAAAATATTTAAAAGTACTGAATATGGAATAAATTGTCTATCCCACCAAGCTTTTTTTATTCTTCTGCAAAGTTATTAATAAATTCTTCGAATAATTATTAATATGATTTTTAAAATGTTTTTTAATACAAATCCAAATAATCTACATTTTTTCTTTTTGTATACTTATAAAAAGAAAAAGAGTTGTCTTTATATATTTATATTTTATTTTTTTATTCCATAACATTTTTTAAAAAATTATTAAAATAAAATTGGATATTTCTTCCTTCTTCTTCTTTACTATTCTTTTTTTCCTTCTTTTTATTTTTAATCTTTTCTTCTGATGGTGGTAGTTTTTTTTTTCGTTTATCATCATCATCATTTGATTTCCGTTTTTTTACCATATTATCATTATTTTTTTGTTTTTGTTTTTTTTCTTCTCCTAAACTAGGTTTTTTTTTGGTAATTTTTTTCCCTTTTTTCTCTTCTTCTAGTGATGATGGTGGTATATCATCATCATCTTCTTCTTCTTCTTCTTTAGATACTAGTGGTGGTGGTGGTGATGATGATGATGAGGATGATGAGGATCATCTTGTATTAATAAATCTTTTAGTTATTAATTTTAGAAAAAGATGATGATGTATTTTCCATTTCTTCATTTTCTGTCCGCGTTGCTGGTCGATAGAGTCGTCATTGTTGTATATACTGACGGCGCACAAAGTGATGATTGATGGCCAGCGCGATGTTTATTTTTCTTATGATCTTCTTTTATATATGGAGAGAAAACATTTAAATTTTTTATACTTCTTTTTAATTAATAAAATTCCATAATAGATAAAATTTTCTAAATGTAGAGTAGTTGGGATAAATTCATCATCATCCTTTTCCTTTTTTTCTCATTATTATCTCTTTTTATTTTCTTTTTATTATTATTAATTTTTAAATTCTTTTCATTAATATTATTATTATTTTCAATAACAATTTCCAATTGTAACTTGTAAGCAAACCACAAAATTTTATAACAGTAAGATACTATAGGAATTAACTTTTGTACTTGTTTCGATTGTGGATATTTATTCAAATACAAATGTTGATAATTTCCATTGATAAAACTATATACACAAGCCATTAATATTTTTTCATCAATTTTATTTTCAGAACTATCATAGAAAACATTTTGATTTTCATCGTTAGATGTTATGGCGTTACGAACAATATTTACCATTTTTATTATATTCAAATGATTATTTTCATCAGAAAAAGATAATTCTGATAGTGGCTTAAATTCTCTTAAATGTAATGTTTTTTATATTTAAAACTATTATCATCTCATTGATAATAATAATTTTTTCTTTTAATGCTGCTACCCTGCTGCTGCTGTTAATAAATCTATATGAAGATTTGCTTGTAATTTTATAAAATTTATAACAACTATTTAAAAAAAAAGTACAACTCAGAATTTTATAAAAATCTTCTTCATCTATTGTATTATTATTATTCAAAATTTTATTATCTTCATCTATCGTATTATTTTTAATAATAATGTTATGCGAAAAGTTGTCACGTACAACCTTTAATATATTTGGGTAAGTGGCCGATGTAAGAGGGGTGGTGGAATTTCACTCATTAATCCAACAGGATTGATAGTATAAGATAAAATAGCATTATCTAAAATGACTTTTTAAAATTTTAATTCGGATTTTTCTTCCAAATAATTTCTATTAATAATTTGTAAAAAAATATTGTTGATGTTTTTTTTACACTCTTCCATTTTTTTATTTATTGAAAAAAAAATGTGGGTTCATAAAATTTCTTCAATTAAAAATATGAATATAAATAATAGATGATTGTTTTATAAATGTTCAAAAAATAATTTAGTTTTAAAACTAATGATGGTAGTCATTCTGTAATTACCATTGATGGAAATTATAATAATGATGATGAATTGGCGCTTATTGAAAATGCCAACAGAATGTTTATATGTAAAACCTTTAATACAAAAATATTCATGGAAGGTTGTTTGCCTTCAAAATGCTTAATAACAGAAGAAAATTCATAAATATAAACCGAGATATCTTACTAAATACATTTATATACATGTTAGAATTAATATTTCAAATCAGTATCCTTCTGATATAGCAATATTTATTCGAGATTACGACCAGATCATACTGTGTCCTTTCAATAAAATTAATGAAATTATTACACACGTTTTAGAACAAACTAAGAATCAAATAACAGATTTTAATAATACTTCAGAATCATCATCATCATCAATTCCCATGTCTTTTCTTTTACAAACATTCTTAATATTTTTAAAAGAATTTCAAGAAAGGTTAGAAAAAATGCGCACATTCAAAATACATAATCATAAATTAAAACGAAACATGAATTAGGGGTGGAATACCAAATAATCAAAACCTTAAAATGAATTTAATGATAATACTAATAATAATAATATGGAACTGTTTAATTACGCAGTATTATATAAATGATCAGCAGAAATTATTCACAATGAAATTGTAAAGAATTAGACCATTATTTTTAACAAATTAATAAATGAAAATAATATTAACACATATATTGCATCAAATATTACTATTAATAAATAATAATAATAATGAACCAATTTTTTCAATAAAATATTACTTTTAAAATGATGTTTATAGTTTGGTGAAATTTTAACGCTTTATTTACTTATTATACTATCAAAATTCTACCGATTCACGCCATGATGGATCTTATATTACGGTATATTTTTACGACGAAGTGGATTATTGGAAAATATTCGGAACATATTCAATATCCAATAATACTGTTGATAAATTCTTGTTATAAAATTTAGATAAAATGAATATTATGATGACACAGACTTTAGAAAAAATTTCCACAAATCTATAAACAAACAATAAATTTAAAAGTCTTATAAAAACAACACAGCCTTATGAAGAAAATAACAATGATGAAACTTAAATTTTATTATAAAAAACAGCCGAAAAATAGATTTAAATAATTCAAATTTATTACATTCTTTGTATTATATTTTAGAAAATTATAGATATGTAATCAGAATATTATTTAATTTTACTTTGTTTTTATATAAAACGAGCGCATTAAATAATGGAAATATAACAAAACAAATAGACAATCAATATTAAAGAATTTATTGAACCTTTTCATAAAATATTAACCTGTTTTTATTTGTTTATAAACAACCCAGCAATAAAAACAGAATTACAAAATAATAATAATTTTAATAATATACAACAGCTACTAGAATCCTTTAATATGCTTTATTCAAACCATCTTTCGTCGTGTCTACAAACTTTATTAACTTTAATTGCCAAATATAGCATGGAAAAGGATAAATATACCGCAAATTAATAAAAAGTGTTTAGGTTTAAAAAATAAAGAAAAAGGATTAGGATAACACTGCTTACATTCTAAAGTATCCAGATTTTCTTTTATTATATTATAGTTTAATTTAAAATTTTTCGGTATAATAATTTCTCGGCCAGTCACACAATGACCGCATTTAAGAAAATAATAATCAAATCTTATTCTATGTTTTAGTATATTTAGTCATTATTGTACAAGTTTTTATTAATATGATTACATTAAATAAAATTAAAGATATATCATTTAATTCACATTGATTATGTTGTTCATTTGCCATATTTTATCGTTTGGTAAATAACGATTCTTTACATTACATTTAAATGCTCAATGTAATTAAGGGCGACATTTTTATGATTCTTATTTGTTTCAATTCGAGGATAACATATCAGAAAGATTTTTAACCTATTAACTGACGAATTTGCGCATGCTTATCAATATTATTATTATTATTAATATAGAAAAATATTTATTATTTCATCTCTTTCGTCAAAATATTTTTTCCCATTTAAAAATGTTTGACGAAGGTATACTACAATTTACATATTTTTTCCAAAAGATGTATTAATGACTCTCTAAAATATTGATCATTATCAATACAAATAGGAACGATATCATATTCTGTTAGTATATCATTACATCCTATACAATAAGTTTTAAAAGTAAAAACTGATTCGTCATCATTGTTATTGTTGTTGCCGTCACCACCACCATCTACTGCTGCTGCTACATTATCATCATCATCATCATTGAAATCCTCTCTATTTTCTAATACATTTTCAATATTATTATTATTATATAGTTTTAAATCCTTTTCAATACTAATATTGTATTAGAAAGTAAATTTATTCCCATTATCTACCCATTAGTAATTTGTTTATGATAAATTCCTAAAGGATTGTTTTTAAAATATCAAATTATTAATTAAATTTTCTTTCTTTTCTGTTGTAAGAAAGTCGCTATCATCTTTTGTTATCACGCTTTTTCTCAAGTAAACTTGTTTATCGATAATAAATCCATTGGTGATGCTACCCATTCTCCTTGTTGTTGTTGTTGCTACATACATGATGAGTTATTCATATTCAATAACATTTTATTATTATATATATATATATATTTATTTTAAAAATAATATTTAAACTCCCTTTTCTTATATATATATATATATATATATATTTAATTTTTATTTTTTTATTTATATATATATAATATAATAAAAATGAATATATATATATAATAAAAAAAGTCAATCACATTATTATTATTATTATTGTTGTTGTTGTTGTGATGATAATAAAAAATGGTGGTGAGAGAAAATTACTACACCAATAATATATTATTTAAAAAAAAAGAATTTGAAGAAAAAATAATTACAAAAATGAAAAATAAAAATTATAAAAAATTTTTTAATAACAATAATGAAATGATTAAGGAGGATAATTTTAAAAATGTGATAAAGATTTAATAAAATTTATACACAATAATAATGATGATGATGAAAAAGGTGATGAAACTTAAAAGATGTTATTATTGATTTTAAATAATAATAATAATAATGAAGTTAAAGAAGAAGAAAAATTTTTGAACAATTTTTAACAACATTGTAGTACATATTTTTTATATTATGTGATATTTCTTTATAACATTATTGTTTTATTCATCATGTTAAAAAGATAATTATATTTAACTAACTTTTATTTATATTATATACATGATGAGATCCTAGATAATTTTCATTTTAACGCAGTTGGTAAAATGATTAATTTGAATCACCTATTACTAGCTCGAGAAATATTAGAGCTTCAAAGAGGAATTTTCACGATACATATAATTTTTATATTTAAAATATTTGATTATTTTATTATTATCATCATTTTGTTGTTTTAATAATACAATTTTCCTTTAGAGACGTTGTTAATGTTTTTAGAAAAGAAGGAGTGCAAATCGTAAAATGTAATCATATCTCAAACATTATATATTCACATTCCAACATTTTCATTATACTAATAAAAACAACATTTTTACACAACAAAAACAAAGACCTACACAACTCATCCCAAAACCAAATGATAAATGAGACATTAATAATCAATAACCTCTTGATTACAGTCATAATAAATAAAATGATAACAAATAATAATAATAATTTAGCTGAAAGTTTTAACCTTCAATCTTTCGAAAGAAGAACAAGAAAAGTTGAGAGAACTTTTAAATGATAGATCAAAAAAATTGAATGAAAATTGCGTTTTAATGCATTTACTCAGCCAATTGGTTGAAAATGGTATAAATATTGATATATCGCGTGATTTTCAAAAAATTTATAAAGATTTTAACAATAGAGATTTAAACGATAGACAGGAAAGAATTTTTGATGAATTTTGTTCCCTGTAATGCTTGTTAAGTTTGGCTTAATTTCTGAAAATGTTATAAAACTCATAAAATACATCTTGTTTAATGAATCCAACAACCTGGAAATATTCCTTATAATATGGGTCCATGACATCACTACATGGCTTTTGGAAATTGATGAAAAAAAGCATCCATATAATATTAACAGTTTTGCCAAAATCATGCATTTCCCCCCTGGAGTTATTATTTTACCAGACAGTAAAATTAAGGATGCAAATTTCTGCTGGCTGCGGGTTATGATAAAATAATTAATGGAGTTAGCATATGTATGATTAATTCAGATCTGGGAATAAACGCTACCGATCCCAGACAATTTCGATTTATGAGTAGAATCGTTTGCAATTCATGGATATTATAAAAGAAACCGCAACGGGCCTTGGAATTGAACGCGGAAAAAGAAAAGGACGCATAACGATGAATGCGGAGAATAATAATAATAAGAAAATAATCAAGGGTGATACGTACTTTGTCAAATTTGGGTATTAGAGGCTAAGATAAAGATGTAGAACGGGTAAAGATACTCACCATACTATCAGAAGATGATGATGATGGAATTAGTCTTATAAATTTATTGAGTGACAGTCATTGTAATAATGATGATGATGATGATGATGATAGCAAGGCAGCGATGATGATGCATGATAATATTAAAATAATAACAATTATCGTGACAATTATACAGAGTACATTCCCAGCGTTGATGATGATGATAATTTTGACGAGAATAATATATTTCAAAACGGAGAACCATTAATTTATAAAAGTCCGGAAGATGATCCTTTAAAACCCGATGAAATTGGAATGAGAATATTTGACGTAATAATGTGCTGATTACGACGAACCATGTCAAATTTACAGGCCTATGTTGAAATTGTTATAATAATCAACAAAAAAATGATAAACATAGATCGTACATTTTAAATCCTTCCGCTATTCAAGATAGTAAATTAATATCGACCACATTTACATTTATTAGCTTATATATACCACGATCAATTAATCAATGGCGAATTACTCGAATTACTGCCGTTTAATGGAAAAATGTATATTACATAATACAAATATATTATCTGTTAATCGTCACGGTGTTAGTTTCATTACGACGCGTATGATGTTTTACACGAAAAGAATAAATGTAATTCATTCAATTTTTATAATGAAAAGTTTGAAATGATTCTCCCATTTCTTTGTAAAATTGTACCTACTGGGTTTCTAATACTAATCTAACATCCGCCGGAAATGTTCACCAACGCTGTTATATCTAAAGGAACTATTAAAAATTGGGAAAGGGCTTTTGAACGATTAACTGATGAAAAATTAAATAGCTTATCAATTTGATGATATTAAACTGCACTCCGTTAATACACACACATCATACGTCAACTTTTCATAGTTATCATTCAATGTTAAAATCTACCAAAGACATTTTAACAGATTATTTTTGCGAATTAAAAGATGATGTAGGAGAAAATGTTTCTTACGTAGGTAACGAAATTTTTTACGATATAGCCCGTAAAATTTACCCCCAAAAGATTTTAGACGTTAAAAGTAACAAAAAACGCCATACTTTAAGTTTTGACGTAAAAAATAATACTAAACCCATTATTGATAAGGTACAAACACCCAACGTGGTTTATATACCAAACTTGGGACTCGTTAGTTTAACGACTATATGTAATATGTCACCGTTGACGTTACAAGGATCTACGGTTTATTATCCAAATGTCGTTAATAAATTTGATGGAGAAAAAAACAAGTTTATTACAAAATCTTCCAAAAATTGCATGCTAAATAATTCAGATGATGAAGAAGAAACGATAGGCAATGTTTTAGCTGAACGCGTAAGTCATATGCCTTCAAGAAATAAAGTTCCTGATAATGCCATAAAAGTATACGGTGAAGGTGATAACTTGATCATATGTCATTTCATTTAGAGATTAAATTGGTGAAAACCTAACTTGTTCGTCACATCAGGAAAATTATCAAAATGAAAAGAATCCAGCGTGTTTGAAATCAATATAATTATAACTATTTAAAATAATAATAATTTATTCATTTCATTATAATGTGTATTTGACTAATAATATGAAAAATAATAATTATAAAGAAAATAGGAAAAATGTTGATAATAAAAAATAAAAAAATGAATAAAGATGATGATTATGAAGTAGTAGATGATAATAATATTAATAACAATGATGATGATGATGATGATTTATCATTATCGTGGGATGATGATGATCTTTTTTTTGATGGTGGTGGTGGTGATGAATCAAGTAATGATGATGAAGAACAAGAATCATCATCATCATGTAGTAAACTAAAAAAAATGATGATGATAATTATTGATGATTCACCACTAACACATGTGACGATTAAAATATTAATAATAATAATAATTATTACACAATTACCTTTTGTTTGATAGTAAAACATTAACTTTGATTTAAGGCACAGTGATAATGATAAAATAAATATTTATAATAATAACATTGAATCTTTTAAAAAATTAAAAGTGATAATTGATCAACAATTTAATAGAGTGAATCAAAGTATAATGCAGTCTCACGCAAAACTGGTAAAATGTATATACTTCTTTATAATAAAACAACCGATATATATAAATTTATAAAGAATTATTAAAACCTTATTAGACGTGATTTATAAAATGTTTTGATATTTATATGTCATAAGTGATAAAATTATTTTTACAAATAAAACACTATATTTTAAGTATAGAAAAGATTTTATTTATTCATAGTAAAATTTTATTAGAAATATTCATTTTATTATTAATATAAAAGAGACATTCTTATAAATTATCTAATATGGTGGTATATCAGCAAATTATTACCCAAAAATCAAATTATGAAAACATTTTGGATAAAAAAATGACTGAAATTTTTAATCTTGAACAAAAATTTCGAAACACTTTTATTATTTAAAAAAACAATAAAATTCATTTTAAATTGTTTTGGATGATGATGATGAAGGTGATGGTGTATCATCATCATCATCATCAATACGATTAAACGAATTTAAAAATGGGCAAAAAAATGATCGATTTAAACAATGGTTGCAAAATGTATACGGTTTATTACATTTTTCACACCAAG
This sequence comes from Macrobrachium rosenbergii, assembly GCF_040412425.1. Classification (NCBI taxonomy): domain Eukaryota; kingdom Metazoa; phylum Arthropoda; class Malacostraca; order Decapoda; family Palaemonidae; genus Macrobrachium; species Macrobrachium rosenbergii. Next base: position 13,041,036 of record NC_089795.1, on the reverse strand, counting down.
GAAAAGTATGATTTTCACAAACGATAATTGTTTTTTTATTACCATTTACTTCACATAGACGTTTTTTAATTTTATCGGTAAATACTTCCATTGTACAAAAATTGGGTATTTCATTTTCCTCCATTTCTTTTCCTTCTTGTAATTTTTTTCTTATTGTTAATAATGATGATGGAGAGGAAGGGGGTACCGGAGTAGGAAATGGAGGTGATGATGATTTGAGGTGAGGAGGAGGGTATGAAAAAGATAAATTATTATTATTGATATTCAGAGTACGAAATTTTTCCAATATTTTTTCATCGTCGGTGTCAGAAGAAGATGAAGATGAATAATAAAAAGACGATGAAGAAGAAAGTCGTCGTAATTTTGATGAAATGTTTTACTATCATCTTCTATCTTCTTCTTCATCATTAAATTCTAAAGAATAATACTACTACATTGTTGTTGCTTATTATTATTACTAAAATAAAAACTTCTTCATCTCTTCATCATAACATTCCTTCTTCTTCTTCATCATCAGATTCATTATCATCATTTAAATGTTATATTATTGTTGTTGTTACAGCGGTAGAAAATAATCTACGTGTAATGTAGAATTTTATTATTATTTCGGGTTCAATATAGTAGTAGTAGTAACGGTCGTCGCTGCTTATGATCAAATTTCACAAATAACAAGTGAATTCTTAAATGCTTACTCCATCATCTTCCTTTTTTCCTCATCTTTTCCTTTTCATTATCATTTCCATGATGTATCTATTATTATCATCATAAAATCCTCATCTTTATTAATTATTATGTTTTTTCTCCTGTAGCCATTTTATTATTTTATTTATAAATTTTTTCATCTATTACTATTATATATTATATATAATAAAAGGTTTTATTGTATCAATAGGAAATATATCAAATATATATATATATATATATATTAATATTTAAAAATTTTAATTTTATTTTATATACTAAATATTATTACTTTTTTTATATATATATATATATATAAAGTAATATATATATATATATATATATATATATATATATATATATATATATATATATATATATATAATAATAATAAAATAATTAATATATATAAAAAAACTATTTAAAAAATGGATTCTTTAGGATCAAAATTAATAGGATTGTACATACTTTATTTTCATCTTAATAATATTAGCTTTAATATTAGGAGGATCAAACGTGGTATAAAGTTTTATTTCTTATATTCTTATTCTATTCTTTTTTTATATTATTAGTATGTTTAAATGGATTAACAATGGTTCATTTTCATATGGATGTATCATACGATAATGATAATGATAGTAATAATTCAACACAAAGAATATACGGACTAATTTGGAAAGAAAAAACATCCCAACCAATTTATAACAATGCAGTGCGCATAATATCAATCCAGATCCTTCTTCGTCAAAAGAGGAAAAAATAAAATTGTCTGGTAAAGATTGGGAAACTGCTTGGACGCGAGCTATAATGGGGTGGCGTAGACAACGAAATAATAATAAAAATGATGATGATGACGAGAAAAAACAAGAAGAGGAAGGAAGAAAAAGGAGGAGTATTTTTATTATATAAAAGTATTTTAATCATTTAAAAGTTGAAAATTGTATTTATCATTTTATAATTGGGTTTAGTTTTATCTAAACGTTCTTTGACTATATAAGTAACACTAGATTTGTTTTCTTTGAATCTAGAACGACTGTGATATAGAACTGTGTTTTAACAATGGTGGTGTAATAAAATTGATATTCCTTTCGACTCCATACCCATCTTCGTATAATATTTCTCCTTGAAAAAATATATAGTAATCGTATAAAAGAAGCGCAATTTTACTTTTTCTCAACCTTTGAATTTGTTTCATTCTTTCAAAAGCATTTAATGTACATGTTTGAATATCTATTATAACGAGAGGTTTAGGTTTTATTAAATTATTATTATTACTACTATTACTGCTACAAGTATTGTCAAGTACAAGCCATATTCTACGAGAAATCTATAATCCTTTTTAAAATATACAAATTTCAGGAGTGTAACAAAGGATTAAAAGACAAGGAAAGGTTTATATTGTAAAGGATGAAATAAGAGTAAAAATTGTAAACGTATATGAATACTTCATCAAATTTTAAATATTTTTTTAATATTGGTTTTGTATTCTTTGATTTAAAACATGAATGGGTTTGATTACTGGGTAAAATGACTAGTTTATTATTATTAAAAATTTGCAAAGGCATTTAAACGCCATCTTAATTCAAATAATTTTTCAGAAACGCCATCATCATTATTATTGTTGTTCATAATATTAAAAATTTGGCGTTCGAGGAATAAAAGGATAAGATCTCGAATAATCATCCGGACGTATTCTTTGATATAATATCGTAGATCCATTTTCTAAGTATATAGTTTTTACGGTTAAATTCGCACTTTCTAAAAATGACGCAATACCGAAAATTTCTCGGTCATTATCTTTATTAATTACAAACGTTGGTTCAGAAAAAACGGGACCTTCAATACTCGTAAATAAAAATTCTCGAGTTAATGATTTTGTTAAATATACTTCGTTAATATAAAATGTTTTTTTATACTGAACTGTAAAAGTATCATTTTGAAGATTTATACATCAACCACTTTTAAATAAAATTCAATTTCCTACTAAGAAAGTTCATGTCGGAAAAATCATTACAAGTGACATTTAATTTTTTATCAATAGAGGATGAATTAGGCTTGATGTACTCCTCTATATTCTCTTTCTATTGTATATGATGAGAGGGGGTGGTGATGATAATTTAATTGGTGTGATGATAATTATTTTAATTTGTACGTAAAAAGAAATTATAACGTTATTGATCAATCTTCTTCCGTTGACATTTAATATGTTTTACGCAAAATTGTTTCTGTAAAAACAATCTTGCTTTAGTTTTTTCTAGATTTAAGAAGGAATTTTATGGGCGATATGTTTAAAATTCCTTATTGGTAGTAGATTACTGTAAAGATAATAAAAGATATTCTAAACTATTAAATTTATATGTAATACATTACTCATTCTTTATTCTATTAACATTGCTTATCATCATTTTTTGCATTAATAAAGTATATTATAGAGCAAGAGAGAGTAGAGAAAGAAATATAATAAAAATTAATGAGCTTATTATTAAAAATATGATTTATCAATTTTACCTAATTATTATAATAATAATAATGATAAAACAATTTTAAGAAAGAGAAAAGTGTGATGACAACAATGAGCAATGAAAAGAAAAAATAATCATGATGATGATGATGATGATTATACCCAAAACGATTTTTTTTCAAAATTTTTGATTTTTATAGTAATACAATAATAAAGACCTTAGCTCCAGTATTGATAGTGTTAGATTTTGATCATACTATCGCAGTAAATGACCAAGATTACGCTTTAGAAAACTCTACGACGAAACACGCTCCTTCCACCTATAATATTCGCTATGTATCAATTCTTAGATTATATAAATGTAAATGTTAATAATGCTATTATTTTGTGGACTGCGGGAACCAAGTTTTATATAAACAATAATTTATTATTATTGGGTATTACAACCTACTTTAACCACATTTTACATCGTAAGCATTGTAAAAAATCTAAAAAATTATATGGAAAGAAGAAATCTCATCAATATTTAATTGATAAATTTCCAATTTATAAAAATATGAGATCCATTCTTATTGATAACTATGCGTGGAAAAATGGACGAACATGCATATATTGTTTTATCAGTAAACTCATTGTCTCTTTGATGTAAAAAAATAATTTATAAAGATGAAGAAGAAGAAGACTTATACGAAAGTGATATAACTCTATAAATGTTTTTTCTACAAGATAGATTTTAAATATATATAATAATAATAAAAATAGTGACAATAATAAATACATTTTAAAAATATTTTATCATATAATAAAGAAAATTGCCAAATATCTGAAAATAAAGAAATGCTAAAAATATATTTTATTTGCATATAATGTAAACTTTAAAATAAAAAATTTGAATTACCAAACATTATATTATATATATATTAAAAATAATAATAAAATAAATCTAAAAAAATAATAAATAAAATTTAATTTCTTCTCATTTTATACTCATTTAGAGTTGTATAAACAAACTTTAAAAACACAACCACTCACCTTTACGTGACGTATAAAAGACACGAGACGAGAGTTTGAATTTAGTGACACTACAATAGCAGTAGAAGAAGGTTGTTGTTGTTGCATCATCATATATATATATCATCTAATATAAATGTGATAGTAATAATGGTGGTGTAAAGTGATATATATATATTATATATATATATATATAATAATATATAATAATTTTATATTATTTTTATATATAATATAATATATAATTATTTTATATTATTTTTATATATATATATATAATATATAATAATTTTATATTATTTTTATATATAATAATATATAATTATTTTATATTATTTTATATATATAATATATAATAATTTTATATTATTTATATATATATATATATATATAATATATATATATATATATTTTTATAGGACCCGGGATATTGGTTATAACAAATACAGCAGTAGCAGCAATGGTGGCGGGGAGTCAGAAATGTGAAGAAGAAGAAACAAATAAGCAGCAGTAGCAGCGATGGTGAGGAGGAGTCGAGAAATGTGAAGAAGAAAACAACAGCAGCAGCTACTACAACAAGAATAAAAGTGACGCAATCATCTTTAGGAATATGATGAGCTTGTGCAGTTAAAAACTGAAATGAAATGTCAAATACAAATAGAAAACAAAATAATTTTTTAATAATATTAATAAATAAAACAAATAATAAAGAAATGTTTTTGAAATCATAAACTTAGAAAACCAGCAGAATCTCTGTGAAATAGAAACTCCTAATATTACTAAAAGGATGATAAAGAACATAACGAAGGATGGGAAAATCCAACAAAATTTAATGTTCATTTAAAAAAGTTTGCATTTCATCCTATTTAAACCAAAGATCATCATCATAATAATACAATAGTTTAGTAACAAATAAAATGATAATGAAGAGTGCTGTAAACTTACATTATGTCAACCTATCATTATCAATAATGATGATACCACAATTGAGGAATAATAATACAACACATAATGATGATAATGATCCTCAAAACTATGATCAATTTCTAACAATCAACAATATTTGACGATAAGATATATGGATCTTGATAATATAATGCAAGACGCCATCGTAGAATTAGACTATAGCTGTATAAAACCACTTACTCAATGTACAGCAACTATCAATTACTACGGTAAGAAAATATGAAACTTGAATAAGTTTTAAATAATCTAAAGAAAATGCTATAAGTTTGCAATCACTTTTGAGCAAATAAAATATCAGTTGATATTGATGATCTTTTTAAATCGTACAGTAAACCAGAAAGAAGAAAATATGATTATAACGTTTCTCCTCCTCATGATGATGTAGTCAAAATGAAAATGTGGAAAAAGGCTAACAGGTTGTATGAAAGACGGAAAAGGAAAATTCTAGAGAGAAAAATAATAATGAATGTTGAAATCAGATATACAGAAATGTTTATTGATGATAAATCAATTATTATAAACCAACAACAACGGCAGCATAATAAAATGATGACAAGTCACATAAGAATCAAAGTAAAAACAGCAGCAGCAAAAAGGAATGGGATGATGATATGTGCTGATAACAATCGAATCAAGTTATATATGAATTTAACAACAGAAGAAGAATGATGATGATAAGCAAAGTTGATAACAACGAATCAAGTTATATGCAACAACAGCAGCAGCAGCAGTAAGAATATAATGACGATGATGATACAGTTGATAAATAAACGTGAATCAAGTTATATGTGAACAGCAGCAGCAGCAGAACAACATGATGAATAATAACGAATCATCAAAAAAGAATTAGACACTGAAAAAACGAAAAACGAAGCAGTATAATAATGATGATGAATGCCTACTACTTTGTTATCATTTCTCAAGATGACAAAACCATCATCATCATCATCAACGACAACTACTTGCTAGGAAACTAATCATAATAAAGAAAATAAAATACAGAATGAAACTGCAAATTGAAAATCAAAAAGGCTGAAAAACCAACTAAATTGAAAATATAGAAATGACAAATTAAATCAAGGATGTATTTTCAACAACAAGAAATCTATGATTTAAAACAAAAAAAAAGGACTATTAAAAGTTAAATATTATAACAATAAAGCAAAGCGAGCATTAAAAAATGTTCAAATATAATATATATAATCAATAATAAAAACATATAAACTTTTGTATAAAATTTTATTAATTTTGTTAAATAATAAAATAAAAATCCTTTTTTATTTATCATCACATACATATATATCATATATACATATATAAAAAGATGATGAAAAGAAAATGATAATAATAATGATAGTTTGATGATGATGATAATGAACGGACTAAAAGTAATGCATGTTAATGGAACGCAGAAACAGAAGAAAAAAGTAATGGTAATAATAACATTGTGACCCAATTCAATGACTCAAAATTTCATTGCTTGAAATTCTGTACAAAATATAATATTCTAAAATTATATCCTAATCATACTACTAATAAACTTTAAATTTGTTGGGTTATGAAAATGACTTATATATAAATGCTCATATCAAAAATCGTTATCACACCGGCGGAGTATCATCAATGACATCTTCTCAAAGTCATTATCATTTTTTAGATAATTGTATTTACATTACAAATCATTTACCTTGTCATTGCCTCAAAAATAAAAAATCAATCTTAGAATATATGAATGATTCATTAGAAATGAAAAAGGAATTTAATGAAATTTTGTGTTTTCCTAAACGATTCATTTGGTCTCACGATGGATATTCCGTAGAGTTTATCAATGATTTAAATATTAAAATCCCAAATACCCAACGCTCGGAATGTATCTTTATCAAACCTCTGAACAAATAGAAAATGGTTTAATAGAACGAAAAAAAGAATACTTATCTATTTTTCATACATTTATATCCGTATTAGCTACTTTTTAAAACGAATTTTTTACCATATTTAATACATCCCAATCGAATCCTTTTTTATAATAATAATCAATTAAAACTTATTAGTGGAAACTTGTTTTGTTACTTGTTTACCCCCCATAATGATGTTGATAGACTTCGTAACGCCTTGTTTTCTCATCCCACTACTTTAATTATTAATAATAATAATAATCATCCTCAAATAAAAGAGAAGATTCAAATGTTATTAAACGTAACTCATCACAAATATAATTTTAGATTTTTCATAGTTCATTCGTAACTCTTTTATGGATTTTATACCATTGGAGAATATAAAAGCAGTAGTTTAAAAGAAATGACACTTACATTACTACTACAATAATAAAGAAAAATAATAATAATAATAATAAAAAAGAAATACAATTTGATAATAATACGAATAATCTTTCTTTTATTATTCCCTTTTTTAATAATAATAATAATGATGATGATGATGATGATGAAAATTTTTTATCTACACCTTGTAAAAATAGTTTGGGATTTTGTAAAAATTTTCATAATGAATCAAGTGATAACAAAAAGAAAAAGTTAATAATTAGCAAATTCATAACTATGGATGCACATAGGAAATAATTCTAGAGTAATAATGGAAGTATTGAAACTTCATCAAAGTTGAAAATGAACTCCTTTAAAAAGGATAGAAAATCTTTTTCATATTCAAATCATTTATAAATCAATTGGAAAATCATTTAACTGTTCAGTGGAGTAATAAATGATAAAAATATCTACAGTTTTATTTTTATATTTTATATTTATTTATTATATATCATTTAGCCACGGTGATAATAAAATATATTTAAAATTTAGATTATCATTAAAATTTTTTATTATATATATATTTATTATTTTTATTATATTATTATATATATTATATTATATATATATATATATATATATATATATATATATATATATATATATAATAATTTAATAATAAAAATAATAATATAGCAAATAAATAATAATAATAATACACATTAAATATACAATATATATATACAGTATATATAATAATAATAGTGCACAAATATAATAATAATAAATTAATAATTTTAAATAATTTATACCAATCTGTACACACATCTCTACATTAAACATTGATATATTACAATGAACATCTAATAATAATAAATCATCACACATATTGTTATATTTTTTAAAATCACGTTATAATTTCACTAAAGCAGTGTTGTATCAACTCAAAATAAAACAATTGGTAAAGATATGTTATCATCAATGTTATTATGTTTTCTTATGAAACACGATAATGTTAAATAATTATTATTATTGTTTTTAACAATTGCCATTGAATATACTCAGGCATTAAAGATATCGTACTGAAATTTAAAAGAATACGAGGATTTTCTTCTTCAAACCCCCATTCTCCCAGCGTATCATTTTGATTAAATTGACAAGTGAATCCATGTTCCGTACAATAATTAATATACGGTTGTATTGCATTATTTTGTATTGTTATATATTCTTTCCAAAGGTTGATACATTATACGGATCGAAACATATTTTATTACTGGGTATGACCGTTTGACGAATCCACAATGGGTATTGGTCACTATCATTATTATTATTCTGTCGATGAAATGCTGCTACTATTATTAATAACAAATAATAATAATAATAATAATAATAATAATAAAAATCACAAAACCTAATAATATCAAAACTAAATTGAGAACAATTTTGTAATAATAAATCACCGCGCCGATCGATTGTTGTCCTTGTTGTAGTAGCATGTAACATTATTATTACTAATAATAAAATCTTTCATTTTCTTCCTATTTTCATCTTCATATGATGATTCTTTTATATATATTCTATTATAAAATAAAAATACATTTTATGCAAAATAAAATATTTATATAATTATATATATTTTAATATTTTATATACAAACTCAATAATTTGTCCAATTTTAAATATAAATTCATACCAAATGGGACACTTCACAATAACATCTAATAATACATTACTACTATAATTTTTATATTTTAAAATTAATTTTAATCATCAAAAATGAAAATCATTTGTAAAATAAGAAGAATTGATGGGTGAGCTGTAACAATTTTCTTCTTTGAATAATATTATCATCATCATCATCAATAATCTAAATTATGACATTCAAAATGAACATTTACAATTGCTGAGGCGAATCACGCCGACGGTATACATTATTTTCCTTTCTCGTAATTTACAAAATATTACATTATTATTATTTTCAATCCCATCTGCAAATAACCCACCATTGAACGCTGGCGCAATAAATAAATTTTATCAGATTTAAAAGAATACATACAGTTTATCGTGTTTAAACTCCCCATCCACCCTGTGAGAACAGTACAATCATTATATTTATTCATAAATGAACAAGGGGAAATTTCACGCTCATATAAATAATCAGTATATGGTTGTATTTATTTCATTTTGTATCGTTATATATTCTTAAAGGTAGAGACATTACGTGAATCAAAACATATTTCATCTTTGGGTAAGAACAACTTGACGTGAATGATGATGAATGATCATCAAAGCAAATAATTTTATTATTACATGGCGCTGTTTTTTATACCATAGTAATAAATCAATATGAAAAAAATACAACAAATTTAACATTAAAAAGAATCAAAGAATATAAATTATATTATTGCAATCACACCAATATAATAGAGGGTTAGCGAATATTTTGTACAAACAAGTTTTCGCTATTAATATTATTATTAGCCATTATATATATTTATGATTTATTTATTTTGATACACACCACCAGATCCTCCCTTCATATATACATTTTATTTTAGTAATATAAAAGATAAAAATAGAATAAAAATTATTTAAAAGTTTTATTTTTATATATATATTAAAAAATAATCAACAATTACCAATTGTAAAGATATAGGACTTAAATTTTGGCTAGCATGTCATTAAACAATAAATAAATAATTAACATCAATTATTATTTTACAATTATAAGAACAATCAAAACACTTGAGAAATTTGAATACCTAATATCAATGAAAGAGTTGATGTATTATTATTTGTAACTTTTAAATCAAACTATCAAACTTTACCATTTCAATTTGGGATTTTTTTCAAATTACACGCTAATGATTTTAAACACTGAATTTAAAAGAGTTTACGGAATATTGATAGGCATTGGAAGAATGCACTGAGGTCCTGTACGTAAGGATTATTTAAAATCCCATTCAACTGTTTTAGAGCAGTGTACCCCATTGATAAAATGTAATATAATCACATTTTTTAAAAATCATCATCATCATCAAATTTTTCTTCTGCTTTACAAAATCAATAGTTGTAATTTTTCATTTTGTATCATTAATATATGAAATAGAATTAATGTACATCGAAACATATTTTTTTATCTTGTTATGATTGCCCATTTGGTATCGGGTTTCTTTATCCTCCTATACATAAACTGCCAAAAATTAAATGAATACGAAACATAACCGATAAAATCACTTCATTATTATTTGTTGCCGCCGTTGCTGATTTCCACTGTTCTTCCAGATATTTTAATAATAATATTATTATTATTTCCTTTAGAGTCTAATGCTTTTATTTTGAAGAATAATTTTTCATTTTATATAATTTATATTTATATATATATACACTTCATCGTGGTAACACCTTTTATATATAAGATTTTAATATAAAAAAATTTAAAATATGTAATATTTTTTGTTAACAATTTTGCCAATTTTAAAAGATGTTAAATTAATTTTTTTTCTCACACTATTATTATTTTTAATATTACTAAAAACTATAAGAAATGACGCTTAGTAATACTATTGTTCAGTTATTATATCTTTTTAAATTAATATCAACTCCAATTAAAGAATACAAAGAGGAATGAATTGTCACATTGACAAATTAAATGAATTTGTCAAAGCACACTCATCGCTTTTTGAATTTGGGAATTTAATAATAATTTTCGGAATATTTTGAGATATTAAAGATACGCTACTAATATCCAAAAGAACAGGCAATTCGTGTTTAAACCCCCATCCTTCCGTTAATTTTGAGCACTGAGGGGGAACCCATTGATTATTAATAAAAGATGATTGATAATGAAAATTTTTATGTTTTTTATTATTTTTTTATTACAATAATCATAATACGATTGCATTTTTCATTTTGGGTAGCTGTATTCTGTGTTATAAAATACTTTGTGAAACATATTTTCTCTCGTGGTATAACTGTGGTAGCGTACTGTCGTCGTTGTCGTTGTTGTTGATTTTTGAAAGGTATCATTGTAACATTTTTATCATCATCAACAAAAAAAGAATATTCCCTCATTGTTGTTGTTGATGTATTTTGTTGTACAAAATCATTTTTAGTCATCGTTGTTGTTGTTGTTATTATGATGCTGCTGCTATTATCATCATTTTTATTATTATGAATAATAACTTCTTCAAATTGAATCTTTTCAAAAAAGAATTATTATTTTTATATCATCATCAGCTTCCTATTAGTAGCCAGAATTATTATAAAATTTATTAATTTATTATTATTAGGAAAATAGTAGTAGTATTATTATTTCTATCATCATATTTCATATAATAATATTTGGGAGGATTAGTTGTATTATTATTATTATTATAAAAAGAAAAAATAATAATAATGAGCAATATGGAAGCCATAATAATAATAATAAACATAATAACCCCCTCAAAAAATGCAAGAAGTTGAGTCTGTTTTGCTGTCGAGGGGTGGTGGTGGTAGTGGTGTATTAATTATTGAAGTGATGAAGATGAGAGGAGATAGTTGCTGTTGTTGGCATTCATTTTGATGATCTTGTTCAACGCCTAGCCTGTTGAATTAACAAAATTTCTATTGTTTTTCTCGTTTCAATATATATATATATATTTCAATAATAATGACATGACTATTATACAAAAATAAACTATCCTCGTTTTTATTGTTTTTTCTTTATAATTTATTTTATTTTTTATAATAAATAAAATTAGAGCTATAAATCATTTTTTTTATTTTTCTCTTGTTAAATATGACTAAAAATCATTTTTCATTCCATTACCAAATTAACTAAATTACAATAACTTATATGGTGTATATATATAAAATACATATAAAACCATTGTTGAGATAATGATGCAGACTGGAAAAACAACAGGTACAGTAGTAATGATTGGTTTAGATATTTGTCATTATTATATTTATGTTCACTTATATTTATTGTTTATTTTGTGTATTTAAAAATATTATCAGTAATGAAGTTTTAAACTTTTTTTATAAAAATGGTATTGAATAAAAAATAATGGTACACAATTTTATTAATTTTATATTTATTTTTTTATATATAATGTTTTGATAAAAAAGATGACAATATAAAATAACATCAGTAACGACGCAAACTGTTACAAAACAATTAAAAAATGGAAAAAATCATCATACACAATGAAACAAAAAATAAAGAACCAAAACCCACATCATCATCAGGATTTTATCCTTTGAGTCATGATGTCATATTTTATCATATATTTTAGTTTCACTTTACTTTACCTTTACAATTTTATCTGTTTTACCAAATGCAAGAATTATTACGAAACAGAAATATTGAATTTTGTAAAAATAATAATAATGAGTTGTGTTAACTATTACTACACTACTGTTCCAATAAATTGTTTTGATAAATTTTAGTTTCATTAATCAACAATGTTCTGTAATGAGCCGATATATGAGATTCAAGGCCTTTTTAATTCTCCTGTTTCTGTTTTAAACGTGATAATAATTCATTTTTGGCAAATAATTTATTATTATTATTATCATAAGAAAATAAAGGTAAAACGAGACTCAATATTAAAGACAAATCTGAAGAAAAAAATATCATGCCACTGTATTTATGCAAATCTTTATCAATAAATCTTTATAACTTCTTTGGCGTAGATATTAAAATATAAATATTTTACTAATTTTAACTATACTTATTCTTCCAATTACAAATACAGCGTATACATTTTTCTCTCATTTGTCGCCAAGAGCTATAAATCATCAGAAGACGAAAAATCATTATGACAAAAAATGATGATCATAAATGTTCATTATAAATGTAGTATAGGTGATCTATTTTTTCTGGATGAATGAAAAGATCCTCATCATTCCAATATTCTTCTTCATGGGGCGCTATCCTTTTTTCAAACTTGGTTTGAAAACTCAAAATATTATCGCAATGAGTTTCTAACACATTGAAGAACAAAAGGAAGTTTGGGATTTAATTTGATGAAGTACACAACTATTGACGGTTTTTGTATCGTATTCATTATTATTTTCTATCAAACGATTATATTAAGGTGAGTAATTTAGCGTAAAACAAATTTTACAGTTTAAATAATGCTTCTCATAAATGAGATTACTTGATTACATCGTAAAGATTCTATCAAATAAATCTAACAATCGTTTAATATCACATATTTTTCGCTTCTGATAATAAATAGTCTTCGCACTTATTTAATTTATTTTTAATTTTCCATCCCATTCATTGGAATATCTGATAAAATTAAATTCATAACAAAGATATTGTTCTCCTCGACAAAAATATAAACCCCCATTTTATATTTCCTTTATCTGTTCTCGTAATTCAGAGACACTAGTCCACGCTGACTAAACTGAAAATATATTTTATCAACAAAACCTACCAGAAACTTCACCATATAACCCCGGTCTTGACGTTTCTTTTGAAATTATCATACATTCGTTATACATATAATATATTTGATCAATATTTTCAAATCAATTTCAAAACTTTTAAGATTTTCTTCAAGAAGGATATATCTTTTGGTAAACGAAAGTGCTGATAATCTAAAATATAATCACAACCCTTCAACATTTCTCGTGAAATGCTTCAGGATTGCTGTTATTAAAAATGTGATAATCATCTTCATCTTCATTTTTATAAATAGTAATCAATATTTAATGATAAACGACAATAAATCGCATTAAATTTATGGAAAAACAAATTTACATTTTTCAGAATGTTCTTTGTCACAATACTTCTTGTAAAGGTCATAGTAATGTTCATCTTCCTTCGTCATCTCTTTTTAAAAAATATTATCATAAAATTGAAGATGGTGGGAGGTCTTTTCCATAAAATCAATTATTGACGACAATTTTAAATCATAAATGTTATTAAGAAATGTTATAAATATATTTTCATTCGAGAAAAAAGAAATCCTCTCTCTTCGAGGGAGTAAAGTGTTGTTAATATAAAAATATAAATAATTATTACTTATCAATAATATTTCCGCATATTTGATGACTAATATTTCTCTCTTTCTGTTCATCATTATCAAAATATTCACTATTTAATAAAGCTGAATGGGGGTTTAATAATAATAATAACATTAATAATGTGGTCGTTGCCATCAAAACATTCCATTTATTATCATTCGATTATATTTTTCCTCAAAAATATTTCTCTTTCTAAATAAATGCCGATAATCTGTATCATCGCAATGAAAACTTAACGTTTTCAATACATAAATTATCTTGATTTAGTTTGTAATTTCGGCATATCATCTAAAATATAATGTTTATTCTTAATATTACACATTATTATACTTTCATTTTAAATACTTTTACATTTTCTAATATATGGCATTTATTTTTACAAACAAATTCCACGTTTCTTAATATTTTTTCTCTTCGGTTTTTCTGTTATATGGGTGAATATAATATATATATAATACTTATATTATTTTCATTTATTGAAAACAAAAGCACCGTAAATTAATATTATTATTATCATTTTAGACTAGGTGGTTGATAGGCTTTCGTTGTCAAACTCCAGAGTAAATGCTTTAGAGGAAAATGTGTTTGTGTCATCATCAGTCATTGCTGTTTTTTTATTAAAAAATCTTGTTTAAAAATGTTACAGTAAATGATTGAATAACTAGTTTTTAGCTGAGAAATATTTGAGTTAAACGCAATTACAATAATTTAATTACTAATAAAGAAACCATTAGTCTTTTAAATGAATATTATTATCATTATTATTACTTTGTTGTCCATCATCTACTGACATATACGGCAAATATCATCATCATCGCTACCTCGTTACCAAAGAATATTTTCTCACTAGTAATAACCATTTTCCAGGCGAAATAAAAATGTTATCTAAACACGAGCAGCAGTTTCCATCTATATCTTGAACATTTAAAACTAAACACAGATTTATCGCCGACGTTAAATTCAGTCATTTTTCATAATCTTTTATGAAAAAGATGTTGAAATTGAAAAAATACATCGTAAGAAGCTTCATATAAAATATATTGTCAGTTTATATGACCAACTAAGCTTAGTGATGAGTGATATAATATCGTCATCATCATCATCATCACGTTCATTTTCATTTTTATGTGGAAAGCGATGATGAAGAATTATGCATAAAAGCGATATAATGAATACTACTTCATTTCAGGATATATATATACTTTTATATATATATATATATATATATATATATATATATATATAAATATATAATTTTATTATTTTTATTTTACATTATTATTATTTTTTATATATATATAATATATATAAATATATATATGAAATATTATATTTCTTATTTTTTATAAAAATTAGTACGAATATTAATTTAGATAATAATTAGAGTATAAAATAGTAAATAAATAAATTTTAATTGTGAAATTATCAAAATGTTTGATGTTGTTAAATAGTAAATATAATAAATTTATTATTAAAATACGATATCTCGGGTGTTGTAATTTAAATTAGTTTTTTGAAATAATTTTGAAATAAATTATTTTTCTATCCGACTTTTGACGCATTATCATTATCATCATCTTAATATGCTTGCATGTAATATCAGGAGCCTTGGTATCCGTGTCCAGTAATGTTTTCAAATCTTTACGATTTGCGGTTGAACATTTGTCAATATTTGTTTTTTCGCAGGGGATAAAGCAGCAGCATTCTGAAGAAGAAGAAGAACGCTTGCCTTGCCGCATCTTTCTTCTGTAGTAAAAGAATACCACTGTATTAATAAATTAAAATTTTATCATCTTGGATACAATTGTGTTAAAGTAATTACTCCTAGATGGGAGATCAGCTGCACAATAGTAGCCGATGACCATTTATTAAATAGTAATACATCATCATTCATAATCTAATAACCATTTGCTTTTGGTTATTTTTCATCTTATGGAGGGTTTTAAAGATATTTCCTCATTACTAATAGGTATAATACCAGAAAGAAATAACATCATCATCGTCACTTTCATTTCCAGCACTGGTGTTGTGTATCAACATCGCCAATGGTATACTTTCAGTGTTAAAGCAGCTGTAGTTACTATTGTTGTTAATAACAGAATATGCCAGCAGTTAATGATATTAATTTTACCATTTTTACTATCAAAAAAATTTTATATGTATATTTAATTAAATAAAATAAAGATTTTCCTCATTTTGCTTTTTATTTGATTATATATATATATTTTTTATACATGAATTTTACATATTATTATATTTTAAATTTTTCTATACATTTTATTAAAAATAATAATTATTATTATTAATAGTTTTTTGCTTTTAACATTTACTTGATAACAAGATTTTTATATTATTTTATTAAAATATATTAACAATTTTTTATCTATTTCAAATTGTAATGATAAAGCATCACAGTTTGATACTCAATAAACATTATTAATTTACATTTTGCGAATTATTATTATTGTTAATTATTGAACACTCCATTAATTCTTTGAAAAAGAGGATGATGATGAATATTTAAGCGACGGTTTTATTATTATTATTATCATTTTCTTTTACATGATATGGGATATTGTTATATCTTTAGTGCGAGATTTTTTAATTATTTGGAGAGCAGCTGTCGAGTTTAAACATAGCATGTTCTTTAAACTCATATCACTATCAATATCATTACAAAAGATTCATGGGGCCAAGTTTAAATTGTTCATTACAATCAGTTTGTTCACATTACAATATTTATCATTGTTTGATTATCGTTTCTAAGATATAATTTTATTTTTCATGATAAATATACTTTCGTTCTGAATAATACCTTTAAATATTTATTTCAGAAGATTATTTGTTCGTTGGCGTTGTTGTTGTCATCATCATAACAATAATCATCAACTGTGCTCACATTACCATACAATAACACCGCGATTATTCTTCTTTGTTATTTGGGGCTGTGTCATTGTTTATTATAATATCATCATTGTCATGTCGATAAATTCGATGACACGATGATGATGATGATGATAAAGAATGAAGGAATTGTAGTCGGTAATTAAAAACTATTATTATTATTATTGTTATCATCAATTACTGTAGTATTATTATTACGCCATTATAATTCATCATCAATATCGCTTCTTTCTCACTATTTGTTGGTGTTGTAATAAATTCATCATCATTGTTTCGTATCATTTTCTTTACCTTTGACATTTTTGACAAAGAATACCACTGGCATTATTAGAGTTCATTACCATTATTATTGATGCTGTTGTAGCACATATCTTTCCCGCCACGCTGATAGTTGTTAGTCAGCAGTTAATAACAAATTATTATCACTGTCCTGCTTCATGTATTATTATTACTGTATTCTGTTGATGATATAAAGATCCATTTCATTTTTTAGTAAAGAATCATCATCATCACTAAGTCACTGTTGTTGTATTAAATTATTTGTTATTGTATTAGTATCATTATTGTTAAATATGATATTGATACGCCAGCTGGTATGTATCGATGATACATGACAATAAGGAAAACACATAACACAGTTAAACAAAAATAAAATTGCTTGTTACAACATCTCTCAATTGTTGCCGATAGTGATAATACCGATGATGGATGATAATAAGAATGTCGCTGTTGTTGTTGTCGCATTATTTCCTTCCTTCTTCCATTTTGGGACGCACGATTTTTTCAGTCTTCTTAAGAAGAAGAAGAAGCTGTCACAGTTCTTCCTTCACCTTCCTCTCTCTTCTTATTATCAGAATGTGCAGAATTGTTGTGCTTGCTTTATATATTCATCTCACTTTCATAATTCTCATTTTATATATAAAAATTTATTAATATATATATAAAATAATTATTTCATTATTTTATATATATATATATATAGTATATATATTAATAAAATATATTCATATATATAAAATATAAGTTGTTGTATATAAATAAATTTATTATTAAAATAATGAAATATTTATTTTCTAAAAATAACTTATTACTACTCCAAATTTTCATTATATAATTTTTCTAAATAATAATATTAAAATTTTATTCGTGTGTCAAATAACTCCTTTATTTATTTAATATAATTATTATGTATATATATATATATATATTATATAATATATATATATTTTTATTATATTTTTATTTTTTAATAAATATATACATATATAATTCTTTATTTAAATATTTAAAGCAAGGTTGTAAATTAAAATGTCTACGATCTCTGCACACATCTTCTATTATTATCTCCATTTCGAAGAAAAATAATATTAATAAATATTATTTAAAAGAAATTTTAAAGAAAATTACTAAAGATAACAGAAGAAAATGAAGCTTGGCAATATTATTAAACATTCTGGAACTTCAAATATGACATAAAATTAACAGCATTACAGAAGAAATTTGAAATATAAAATAACAAGATTACAGTGTTATTTTGTGTGAAATGACGTGATATACGTATAAAACAATTTTAAATGTATGTTGTACTTACCGAAATGATCAAAGAATACAATGTTGATAACATTAGTTTACGATATTTAAATATATTATTCACCGTAAATAAACGATAAAATCTCGAACATAAGTAGATTTCATCACATAAACAGTTCAATTGTCTTTCGAAATTATTTCCTTTAAATTTCAGATCATAAAAGTAACAGATTTACGATAAATAACATACGCTTTAAAATAACGCATCTAAATTTCAGCTTTGAATTAATCTCAAAATACTTGTGTTGTTCAGTATCATTGGGATTACATTATTTTATTAAAGATTTTGATAAAGTAATAATACGATGATAATAATAATGTAATAGCTGAAAGAGAGAAGGTACGAAAATCTTGTAAATGAACAGTTGAAAATATACAATAAGTCTCAACAACAACAGTATCGTCATCATCAAACAAGAACAACAACGGAAAGAAAATTACAGCTCATCTAATGATATAACATATCATTTTGTTATTGGTCATCGCTCGTAATAATACGGGCATCATCACGGGGAAAAGAAGGACGATGATGATTTGAGATAAAGAAAGAAGAATAATATCAAAAATATATTATTCAATTTTCAATAGAAGATCAAAATAATAATATTAATAATAATAATGAAAATGAATAACTTATAAGAAAAGAAGAAACATATACTGTCAATGATGATGAGAGGAAATATAAACGCAGCACTATCGATGATTAATATCACGAAAATGATAACGATGATGCCCAAGATGAAGATGAGGAGAAAGAAGTAGTAGTAACGACAAAAGGGTATTCATTATCACAAAAAGAAAATGATAAAAGTAAAGAAGAAGAAGAAACAACAACAACAACGAAATAGAAAGAACACCAGAGATTTACAGAATAGAAAGTGATGACACGATGATAAAATAATAATAATAATAAAATAATGGAATTGCCAATTCTGGACTAATAAACATCACGTGCAATAGTTGTACATAATAAAAATAATAACATAATAATAAAGAAAAGAGTGTTTAGTGATGAGAATGCTTTTAGTAATGTGTTATCAACTAATTTTAAAGATTATAATAAAATATTATTTCATTCATTTTTATCATCATCATCATCATCATCAGTTTTTTCCGTCAGACTGTGCCGCGGTGATGATGATGTATTTATCATTTTAATACTTATTTTATATAATATGTTTTAGATGATAGGTTACAAAGCCAAATATAAAAAAACTTAAATGATAAAACTGGTGATTAGATACTATTTTGGCTCACTAACAAAATGTTATTAAAATAATAAAATTAAATAGTTGACCATAAGCCCATAAATTTCATTTGGCCTTTTCATTCTCCAACAGTATCATGTACTACTTTTTTGTTTTTCGAGTTCGGTTGCATAATAAATGTTGTTGCATTCATTGCATATTTTTTAATATATTATGTAAATAAATAGTGTCAACAAAGTTATTTTATTATTCTTGCTATATATTTTATCAAGAAAAATATTATATACATATCATCATCATTATTATATAAAATCTTTGAAAAATAAATATACTTTTTATTAATTTCATATTTAAATAGTTAAGATAAATTTCTTTTACTAAGTATTACAGAGTTAGTGATGTAGTGTGTAGGTACATCATTATTTTTTGGATCAATTCATGTAAGTATTTTTCATTTGTTTTTTTATTTATAATAATAATATATTTATTATTTTTCTATAAGAAATATTATTTCTTTATTCTTTATTTCTTTATTATATATTCTTATTCTTATTATTATTATTTATATATAAAGTATAAAATAATAAGAATAAGAAGAAAAAGAATTTAAAAATTCAAATTCTTTTTTATAATTTTTTCATATTTTTATTTATTTTCGTTTAAAATTTCTCACTAATAAATTCTGTAAATATAGGGTGTTTGTGTTATGATGTTGTTATACGGTAATAAATCTCGATACTACAGTTTTATAAGCCGAACAAAATTTGATCGTCATAATAAAGTCACGATAAATGAATTAATATGTAGTTGCGTTTCGTATTCTTCTCTTCTTCATCAACGATACAAATGAAACTCAGATTTAGTATTGTGTCGCCAACTACAGATGCTATCACTTACCGGTTGCTCAATTCAAAGTTCCAGGTATTGTATTTCGCAGCATTTATTCAATATAGTTTAGTTCTGTTTCAAGTATATTGCTTTTTGATATTGGCATAAACTATTATTATTATTCTTATCTATCATTTTTATCATCAATTATTATTGTTATAGGCTGAATATTACATTAGTATCATTACTTTTTATTAAATAATGAAGATGATAATTTGCCGCAGGTGGTGGTATGTTACAGTATTTTTGAAAGCTTCTGCACACAAGAATACATCCTAGTGAGGGAGAGCGGTGGCATATTGTTTCGATTAAGATATGGCAGGCATTATTATTAGTTAATATCAATATTTTCTGATTGACAAACCATATATATTGTCAGGTAAAATTAGTCATTGCTACAAACATTAAAAATAAAAATGCCGATAATTGCACCTTGTGCCACATGAACAATCGCTTTTTATTTTCAACACGGTAATGATGATGTTTGATATTTCACTCTGTTAAATTCTTCCATTTTTAATTTGTTTGTTATCAGTCGTTGCCTCACTTCGATATTTAATATTCTTATTTTATATATATATATATTCACTGCATATATATTTTTATTATTATTTTTTATTATTATATAAAATTGAGTTTTTTCATATTATTGTCATTTTAAAATCTCTCTTTTTATTTAAATTTGTACAAATATATATTATCAATAATGATAAAGTTTTAAAATCTATTTAATTACATATTAAATAATCATCGATCCGCATTCAAAATCATTGGTAGTTGCTTACAAAACAAAACAAGATAAATATAGGTTTTTATTATAGTAAATTATACACATGATGAGAAAGGCAATGACAGTAAGACGCCGCAGATGTGTCCTAATATTCTTAAAATCTATTTTAAATACGCTACGAAAAATATTATTATGTTCATCATCATCATCATGTTTTCGAATTCAGTAGTAGCTATATAGCTATTATTATTTCACTATCAGGTTGTAGTAGCATACATTATAGATTCATTTTATATACAAAATTTCATCTGGTTAGCAATCATGTATTTAAATGTCTAATTTATAAGAGTGAGTTTATTAAGTATAACAATATTCTTTAAATACACAATAAAAGTAAAATGAGTAAAAGCAAGTCTATCTGCTAAAATATTTAATTTGAAATAAGGAAGATATAATATTAATAAAAAGAAATACTAGAAAAACAATAAAATAATAATGACATTTTGAGTTACTTTGCATTCTTTTAGCACATGATTGCCTGATGCTTAATGCTTTTTTTATGTTTATTTAGTTTTCCGTTTGAAGATATTCATTCATTGTTTATTATTATTATTAAAATTTTTTTATATTTCAATATATATATATATATATATATTTAATATATATAAAAGTCAGAATAAAAATTATAAAGATATATATATTTTTAAATAAATACTAAAGAATGATCATTTTTCTAATATGTTATTATATAAAGATAAATATAAAATAAATGAAAAACTTATTATATAATAAAAATACTATAATATTGTCATTTACACAATAATGAATAATAATAACAGCGTTATAGAAAAGACATGTATTGGGCCTCAATATGCCAAAATCCCTTATGTCATGATGTATACAAATTTTTAGTTAAAATCTATTAAATCTGATTATTAACTGGAGTATGATGGGTTTGCTTTCTCACTAATATTTGGCTCTCAAATACTACTTTCTATTTGTGATTTCATACTATATTCATTTATTTTTTCAAAATTAAATTTGTTTGAATTTATTTCGATAATAATTTAGATACAAATTAAATTAGTCAGGTCATTGATGACATTTGGTAATTTCATTCATTTGATGATTTTAAATAAATGCAAAATTTGTTTATAACGACTGAACCATTAGTTGGAAGAGGGGAAGATAAACATGCACTTAAAATGCTCGAAACAAAAATACATAAAAACCTTGTCATTTGAACCAGTCACTATTATCTAACATAAACCAAAAATATACTAACGCACGAGGCAATACGAAAGAAGATACGTTTGTTCTAAACTTCCTTCCCATTCTCCCCTTCCTTTTGCTCTTCTCATCACATCACATCATTCCAACATCTGTTATTTATCCTATTCTATCATCGTATGGAACAGCAATGTCTATCAATATTAATTATTGAATTCCATGAATTACTTCATTATTTACAGTGAAATATGATGATGATGATGATAATAATACTTAATATTATCTTGTTCAGTTTTTAACTCATTTTAATTCTCTGATGTAAATGTGTTCCAATATCACGCTTTTTATTAAAAGGTATACTTCCAACGGTGGTGGTGATGGCGATGTAGTTTATTATATTTCATTATTTTATAGTTTATTTTCGTAATATATAAAAATGTGTTGACATGAAAGAAATTATGTGTCTTCATCAAAATACTCAATGAAAATGATATCGAAAAAATGACAGCAAGTTTGCTCCAGCCTACCAGCCCAGGTAATATAAATTCTATAACGGGTAGATCTCTAGTACAGCTTACACGCCGCCCAAGAAAATACGGTCGCAGAAACAAAAAATTATAATCGTAATGACTAAATTTGCGAATTTAAACTGCAATAGCTGGTGCAGAAGCACGATAACTCAGATTTAGTCATTTATTTTTACGAATGGGGAGAAAGCAACAACAATGTCGCCATAACCGCATACTTGAATAAAATACTGTTCTTTACTAGAAAGAAGAACACAAAATTAGAACAATGATGAAAATGTAACACGGTAATGATGATAATTATGATGATGATGAAGATGAAGAAGATTTAATATTATCAGGCATAACAACCTCGTTTTCATCACGCTGAAATAAACATTATCATGCGGGAAACTTCAAAATTCAGATCACGCTCATAAAGCATTTTTACTTCATTATGTCGGGATTAAGAGTTCAGAATTCGAAATGGCCTTTTAGATATTTAAGGATTATTTCCTAACAACGCGTTATCAAGCCGCAAAGGAAAGATTATAAACAAAAGTTTTATTATTTGGCAAGCTCTATGGATATCTCAATTATTTATACATCGCCCGAAAATGTTAACGACCCGGTCTATTATTACAAACACCTATATTTTTCGGACTGTTATAACTGCAGAAAGCTTAAAAGCGTTTGCTGGGTCGTTGTCGAATAATAATAATAATGATAATAATATAAATGAAATGATTAAAGGTGAGGATTACATCCCATCGCAGCGATTGGGGTTACGAGAACGTTTAAATTATTAATAAATACGAAGAGACATGAATATAATGTTATAAAATAGTTGTTCTTCTTCAAGTCATTAAAATAAAAATAGCAAAAAATCATTATTTAAATTTGTGTAATACCTTAATAATTTAATGGCATGAAGTTTAAGATGCATATTGCATTTATTTATTAATAATAATTATTACAAGAACTTTTTGTTGTCTGGGTTCATTTTCCTAAATTAAACAAAAACAAAGTAGTAGTGTAGGCCCAAATGTAATCATCAAAACAACAACATGAAATATCAAAGAATATTCGGCGATGAAACATAAAACGCACGAAAACTCAGAAATTTAACTCATACAGGCGATGTCACTCTTTGAGTTTGGTCTCTTCTTCTTCTTTCTAAGAATCCAATAATGAATGATGATGATTTAATTACTACTAATTAGTTAACAACACAATGATGATGATGATAATGTACAGCAGGGTATATCTAAATATTATTATATATATATATATATATATATATATATATATATATATATATATATATATATATATATATATATATATATATATATATATATATATATATATAGTTATTTTGATAAAATTTACTTCAATTTTTTATATTATAAAATAGTAAAATGAAAAATATATAATGTTATTATTTTTATTTATTTATTTATACATATATATAATTTTGTTTAACAATTTCAAAAGAGAAATAATATAATACAAACAAGTATAATTATTATAAAGTGTATAAAATATGTACTTCACTCTTGTTATTTATACAATTGAAGAAAGTTTATCATAGTTTCATCGTATCTATAGATAATTTAGCTCTTATTTAAAAAATCATTGTGCCATGAATAGCGATCATGATATTTGAAATACTTAAAAGGTTTAATAAAATTTTAATTGCATTAAATTGTAATACATCATAGTTTATTTGCGCAACATATTAATTTGCGGCATTGTAGTTACGAATGGTTATAATAAATATGTTTTCACTATCATTATTTTTTTTATATTACTTGCTCTTCCTTTCCTTCATTAATGATGATGTGGGAGGGGAAGGATGAGGAAGAGGATGATGATGATGAAAAAGGTTGTTTAAAAGTAGTATTAAATTAAATAGCTGTGGTAGGTGGTGGCAGAGATGGGTGGTGAACAGACGAGAGTATGATACTTTTTGCTAGTCGATGTCGCTCTCTTATTTTCCTCATGGTCATCATCATCAATGTCATTGAATCCTCTTCCTTTCCTTTTTTAATAATTTTCTACGATCATCACCCCTCCTTTTTTCTTCTTCTTCTTCTTCCTTTAATAATTTTCTATGATCATTAATATCATTACTATTATTATTATTATTACCTAATAATTTATTAATATAATTTTCATTAATATTATCTAAACTAGAAATGCGGTAATGAGAATAGGAGGATTGAAATAATCATATCATCAATTTTTTCGACGTTCGTCAGTTACCATTATAATTATCATTCAATGGGTAGCTTGAAACAATATAACACTCCAGCAAGCCAACAGCACACACCAATATAGCGCTTAGTTCACGTACAATATTACTGTGGGTCGAGCCCATACACCGGCACAGCATAGTTAGTGTTATGATGAAATATACAATATATAATAAAAATACGTTAAATTTTGTTGTAAGTTGAAAAGGCAGTGTTTCCATTTTTTATATATAACTATTTTTTCTATTTTTCATTTTATTAAAATAATGAAAAAAATTTTATTTAATAAAAAATATATTATTTATTATTTTAACATTATCACCATTATTATTTTTTGTTAAAGAGTTAGTGAAAAATATTATTATTGAAACAGTCTTCTAACATGTACATCATTGTACTTAAAAATTAACTAACTAATAATATTAAAATGTATCTAATTAATATTTTATTTCAATAAATTTTTGTATTAACTCAGATATTAACATGTTGTTATTATTATAAATACTAAAAGCATTAGTATATAAAGTATAATAGAAGTTTTATTGAAACTTAACATCTTTTCATTAGTACTAAAGATATTAAGTTTCAATAAAACTTCTATTATACTTTATATACTAATGCTTTTAGTATTTATAATAATAACAACATGTTATTATCTGGGTTATTGCAAAGAAACGACGACGATGGAAAAAATGGTAATTAGTTACATTTTAATATTATTGGTTGGTTGGTTTTTTAGAATTTTGATGATTAATGACATGTTAAGAGACTGGAAATTTTTCAATAATAATAATTTATTTTCACCCACAATAACAACAAAAAATAATAATGAATCGTGTCGTGTGTTTAAAAAATAATAAATAATATATTTTTTATTAAATAAAATTTTTTTCATTATTTTATAAAATGAAAAATAGAAAAAATAGTTATATATAAAAAATGGAAACACTCTCGAATTTAATATACACCTTTTCAACCTTTAATAAAATTTCTTTAGTATTTTTTATTATATGTTGTATATTTTTCATCATAACTTGTATACTTTATTATACAGTGTATAAAGATCGACCCGAAATAATATTGTATATTAATTTCGCATATATTGGTGTATTATTACTTTGTTGGCTTGCTGGAATTATTTATATTAATTTCAAACTACCCGATTTGAATAAAATTATAATGGTAAACTATTGGAACGTCAAAGAAAAAATTGATGATGATTATGATTATTTCAATCCTCGAATAACCTCATTACCACCCATTTCTAGTTTAAAAGATAATATTAATGAAAATTATATTAATAAATTATTAGGTAATAATAATAATAATAGTAATGATATTAATGATCATAGAAAATTATTAAAGGAAGAAGAAGAAGAAGAAAAAAGGAGGGGTGATGATCGTAGAAAATTATTAAAAGAAGGAAAAGGAAGGGGATTCAATGATGATGATGATGATGATAATTATGAGAAAATAAGAAATTTGACATCATTTAATAAAAATTATCATACTCTCGTTCATATGACACCACCATCACCACCTAATTCACCACCACCCCCACCACAACAACAATTTAATACTACTTTTAAACAACCACCTCATCACATCATCATCATCTTTCTCCTCATCCCTCTTCCCCTCCCACATCATCATTGTGGAGGGAAGGAGGAATAAGTGTATAAAAAAAAATAATGATGGTAGAGCATAATGTTTATTATAACCATTCATTAGCTACAATCGCCGCCGTTGAATATGTTATAAATAAATATAGTCATCATTCTTGGTTTAATGCACAATTAAAATTTTTATTAAAAAACCTTTTCGTAATTTCAAATACAAAGTCATTTCACGGTCCTTTAGTAATTCACGCTTTTGAAAATGAAAATGGTAAAAAGGTTTTAAATAAAATTTCGGGGTATCATTATCTTATAGATACGATGGAGAAATATGATAAACTTTCTTCAATTGGTATAAATAATAAAATTATTAAAATTTTTATATTTCTTTATACACTTTATAATAATTATACTTGTTTTATTTATATTTATTTCTCTTTGAAATTGTTAAACAAAAAAATTATATATATATAAAATAAATAAATAAAAATAATAACATTATATATATTTTTTCATTTTTATATATTTTTATAATATAAAAAATTAAGTAAATTTTTTATCAAAATATATATATATATATATATATATATATATATATATATATATATATATATATATATATATATATATATATATATATATATATATATATATATATATAATAATATTTAGATATATGCCATAACAACATTATCATCATCATCATTATTGTTGTTGTTAATAATAGTGGTGGTGGTGGTATTATCATCATCATTCATTATTGGATTCTTATTAGGAAAAGAAGGAGGAGGAGGAGTTAAAATAAAGTTGACATCATATATATGAGTTAAATTTCTAGGTTTTCCGTGCGATTTTTAACATTTAAAATATTTCATCGCCGGTTCTTCTTCTTCTTCATGTTGTTGTTGTTGATGATTACGACGATTACTACTACTACTACTACTACTTTGTTTTTGTTTAATTTCGGGAAAATGATTGAATAACAAGTTTACGTAATAATTATTATTATCATCATCTAATAAAAGAGGAGGAGGCAGGAGGTGATGATAAACTTAATTTATCATTTTGTTCTTTTTTATATTTTTCAATTACATCTCTTAAACTCATACCATTAAATTTATTAAAATTATTACCTAAATTTAAATAATGATTTTTTACTATTTTTGTATTTTTTGTATGACCGAGAAAATTTGCAACTTGTTTTATAGCATTATGTTCGTAATCTCTTTCGTAACTATTTAATAATTTAAACGTTCTCGTGGCCCAATCCGCTCTGATGGAATGTAATCCTCCACCTTTAATCATTTCATTTATATTATTATCATTATTATTATTATTCAGTCTTTTAACGGCCCAACGTAAACACTTTTTAAAAGCTTTTCTACACGCGTTATAACTTGAATCAGAAAATATAGGTGTTTTTTTAGTAATAATAGATTGGGTCGTTTGTAATTTTCGGGCGAGAAATGGTATAAAATAATTGAGATAATAATCCATAGGAGCCCCCTTAAATAATAAAACTTGCCTAATTTTATAATCTTTTCCTTTACGAACGAGAATAACCGCGTTTGATTTAGAATATCCCCTTAAAATATCTAAAAAGGTAATGTTTTCAGATTCTTGAGCTCTTAATCCCGTATAATAAATTAAAAATACTTTATGAACGTGATCTGGATTTTTACAAGTTTCCCACATGTGATATAAAGCCAACGCAATTTCAGCGTGATTAAATTGAGGTTTATTGTTATACCTGATAATATTTAAATCTTCTTCATCTTCATCATCATCATAATTATCATCATTACCACCATTATTTTTTTGTTTTTTTTTCATCATTGTTCCTAATTTTGGTATTTGCGCTTCTTCTCCCAAAGTAGGAACAATTACATTTTTATTCAAAGTACGAAGTTCTGTGACGATTGTTTGATAACTTTTCTCCCCATTCATTAAAAAGTCGCTATATTTTAAAACTAAATCTGGAGTTATCGGTGCTTCTGCACCAGTATTTGCGAGTTTAAATTCACCAAATTTAGTCATTACTGATTTATAATTTTTTTTTGTTTCTCGACTCAATATTTTTCTTGGACGCGTAGGTAGGAATACTTTATACGATCTACCCGTTATAGGATTTATATTATAATTTAATTGGGGCGCGGTAAAACTTGTAATCATTTTTTCGATATCATTTTCATTGAAATATTTTGATAGAGATTTTATAATTTCTTTCATGTCAACATTTTTTATATATTACGAAAAATATTTATAAAAATAATAAAAAAATATAATAAATTTCTATCACCATCACCACCACCGTTGGAAATGTACCTTTTTTTAATAAAAAAAACGTGATATTGAGCCTGATTTACTACATCCAAATTAAATGGGTTAAAAACTGAACAAGTTATTATTAAATTATTATTATCATCATCATCATCATATTTAAAAAAATTTTCATAAATGAGAATAGAGGTATTCATAGATTCAATACTCAATGATAATTCCCTGTTGCTGTATGTTCCATACATTGATAGGAATGGATAAAATGTAGATGATAATTTTTGGGAAATGATAATGATTATGATGAGAATAATAAAAAGAGTGAGGAGGAGGAATGGAAGAGGTTTGGGACAAACGAGTCTCTTTTCAGCATTGTATAATGCTAAGAATATTTTGGCTTGTTAATTTGTTAGGATGGTAGTGTGATACTAGTTCAAATGACAAGGTTTTTTTATATATATTTTGTTTCGGAAGCTTTTTTAAAGCATATGATATCTTTCCCCTTCCAACTAATGGTCTAGTCAAAAGAGAAATAAAATTTTGCATTTATTTAAAATCATCAAATGAATAAATTACCATCATCAATATTTTGACTAATTTAGATTTGTATCTAAAATTATTATCAGAAATAAGTTCAAGCAGAAATTTGAATTTTGAAAATGCGTGAATCCTTATGAACGCAAAACCTACAAAATAGAAAATGAAGTATTTTGGGGTAAATGTAAATGAGAAACAACCCATCATAATTCCGCTTAGTAATGGATTTGTCGCTTTTAATAAAGGTTTGTATAAGACTACTAAAAAAATGACATATAAAAGGAGTTTTAATATTTCCTACAGGGGCCCAATACATGTCTTTTCCTATAACGCTGTTATTATTATTATTCATTATTATTAGTAAAAATGATAATATTATCATTATTATTTTTTATTATATAATAAGTTTTTCATTTATTTTTATATTTATATATATATATTAAGAAAAATGATCATTCTTTAGTATTTATTTTAAAAAAATATATATATCTTTTATAATTTTTTTTATTTTTTATTTTTTTATATATTAAATATATATATATATATATATATTAAAATATAAAAAAAATTTTAATAATAATAATAAAATAATGGATGAATATCTTCAAAATGAGCTAAATAGGCATAAAAAAGCGTTAAATGGTTTAATCAGTAATGCTAAAAAAGAATCTGAAACAAATGTCATTATTATTTATTGTTTTATGATTTCTTTATTAATATTATATCTTATTATTTTAAATTAAACATTTTAACGAGTATGGGCCTTTACTCATTTTACTTTATTAATAGACAAAATATTATTATACTAATAAACTCACTCTTATAAATTAGACATTTTAAATACATGATTCTTGTAGATGAAAATTTTTTGTATATAAAAAATGAATCCTAATAGTAGTATACTTACTACAACTGAACCTGGTGGTGATAATAATAATAGCTATATAACTACTACTAGATTCAGAAAACATGATGATGATGATGAACATAATAATAATAATATTTTCAGTAGCGTTTTTACAGTAATTTAAAAATGGAATTTTGTTCGAGTTTTATCACGCTGCATGTATCATTGCCTTCTCTATCATGTGTATTTTATTGGCATTTACTTACAAATAATACAAAAAGCCATTTTCTTGTTTTGTTTTTTGTCTGCCATTTTTACCTATGTTTTGAAAAATACGAGATCCCGATGATTGATTATTTTAATATATATAATTAAATAAAATTTTAAACTTTTATCATTATTATTATTATATATTTAAAAAATTTAAATAAAAAGAGATTTTAAAACACAATAATGAAAAATATATGAAAATCTCAATTTATATAATAATAAGTAACAATAATATAAAAATATATATACGAGGTGAATATATATATATATAAAATAAGAATGTTACGTACATCTATAATAGCAAGGAAAGGAAATTAAGGAATAACGATTTATAATCTAACAAATTTAAAAATAAGAACAACAAGAACAAGAATACATCAAACATCATCATTACCATTGTTGGAATAAAAGGCGGTTTAATGTATGAATGGTAAAATTATCGGCATTTTTTGTTTTAGTATTTGTGTAATGGTTGGTTTTACCGCTATTATTATATATGGTTTGTCAATCAAAGAAAATAATGATATTAATAATAATAATACCACCGCCGCCATGTTAATCAAAGAAAATAATAATACCACCACTACTCCTCCTCGGGATGTGTATTCTACAATTATTGTTACTAAACTCAAAAAATACCAAAATACCACCACCACTACTGACAAATTTATCATCTCTCAGCATATTTAATAAAAGTAATGATACTAGTAATAATATTATTCAACCTACACCACAATAAGAAGTTGATGATAAAAATGATAGATATAAGAATAATAATAATAGTTTATGCCAGCCTCAGGCAATATATATACCTTGGAAACAAATTCGACTATATTTGAATAAATACTTGCAAGGTACAATACCTGGAACTTGGATTGGGCAACCATTAAAAGTGATGCGCTGTAATGATTATTTAGGCCCCTGTACTAAATACGGGTTTCATTGTATCGTTGATGAAGAAGAAAAATTCGAAACGCAACTACATATTAATTCATTTATCGAGAAACGAACTTTTATTATGACGTTAAATTTTATCTAATATAAAACTTGTAAATGTCAGATTTATTAAATGTGAGTAACGACATCATAATACAAACACCCTATATTTACAAATTTATTGATGAGGAAATTTTTAAACGAAAAATAAAAAATAAAAATATAAAAAATTATAAAAAGAAATTTGAGATTTTTAGAATTTTTTCTTATTCTTATTATTTATACTTTATATATATATAAATAATAATATGAATAAGAATATATAATAAAATAAAAAGAATAAAGAAATAATATATAGAAAAATACAAATATATTATTATTATAAATAAAAAAACAAATAAAAAATACTTACATGAGTTGATCCAAAAAATAATGATGTATATACACACACACTTTACACTATCACTGTCACAACAATACTAATTAAAAAAAAATTTATCTTGTACTTTCATATGAAATTAATAAAAATTATATTTATTTTTCAAAGTTTTTTATATAATAATGATGATGATAATGTATATAATGTTTTTTCTTGAATGAAAAATATATATAAGAATAATAAAATAACTTTGTTGTTTTTATTTATTTACATATATATATTAAAAAATATACAATGATCACAAATAACATTTATTATGCAAACTGAACTCGAAAACAAAAAAATTATTACATGATACATCATAAGAAATGAAAAAATAAATGGGGTTTATAGACTTTTAAGATTCAATTTGTTTAATTTTATTATTTTTAATAGTATTTTGTTAGTGAAAAAATTAAAATAAATATCTTAATCACCGGTTTTATCATTTTAAGTTTTTATGTTTGAAGCTTTATCCAACCTATTCATCTTTAAAACATATTATATAAAAAAAATACATTAAAATTAATTAACACATCAATACCACCGCAACTGAGATCTGCTGAAAAATTTGATGAGATGATGATGATGATAAAGTAGGAGATGAAATAATAAATATTTTATTATAATCTTTAAAATTCAAGTGATGCTTTTATTTACTAAAAATAATTCTCATCACTAAAACACTTTCTTTTATTATTATTATTATTATTTTATTATATTATTACAACTATTACTTTTGTGTGATATTTTATTAGTCAAAAATTTGTAATTCATTATTTTATTATTATTATTATTTTTATCATCATTATCATCACTTTCATATTCACTATCATCATCTGGCGTTACCAATTCTTTCCCCATTTCCGTTGTTGTTGTTGTTTCTTCTTCTTCTTTACTTTTATCATTTTCTTTTTGTGATAATGAATACCCTTTTGTCGTTACTACTACTTCTTTCTCCTCATCTTCATCTTGGGCATCATCGTTATCATTTTCGTATTCGCTGTCATCATTCGGTGCCACGTTTCTTCTCCTTTCCTCCTCATCCTCATCATTATTATTATATGTTTCTTCTTTCTTATAAATTTCATTTTCATTATTATTATTAATAATATTATTTTGATCTTCTATTGAAATTGGAATAATATATTTTTGATGATATTGTTCTTCTTCTTTATCCTCCAAATCATCATCGTCCTTCTTTTCCCATTGATGATGCCGTATTGTTACAAAGCGGTGGTAATAAAATGATGATATTAATGGTATATCATTAGATGGTATAAATTTTTCTTTTCGTTGTTGTTCTTGTTGTTGATGATGATGATGATACTGTTGTTGTTGAGACCATTGTATATTTTTCAACTGTTCATTTTTTAAAGATTTTTCATTACCTTCTCCTCTTTCAATATTATTATTATTATCATCATTATTATTATTATTTATCAAAATCTTTTTAATAAAATAATGTAATCCAAATGATACTGAACAACACAAAATTGTTTTAAGGATTAATTCAAAGGCGCTGGGGGGTTTAGATACTGCTATTTGTGTTTATGTTATTTTATCAGAGAAATCTATTATTATTTACTTTTTATGATCTAAATTTAAAGAAATAATTTCAGAAAGATGAATTATTTATTTATGATGAGAATCTATATGTCTGAGTTTTTTATCGTTTGTTTTAGCAGTTGAATAATATATTTAATGTCAGAAAGCAATGTTATCAACATTATGTTCTTTGATCATTTCTCAAGTTAAGTCACAACATACATTTAAAATTGTTTTATATATTATCTACGCTATTTCACATAAAATATTTTGTAAATATTTAATTAATTTTATATTTTGTAAAATTTTTTCTTCTGATAATGTATTAATTTTATCATCACTTATTTGAGTTCCAAAAAGATGTTTAATAATATTACTTAAAGCTTCATTTTCTTCTGATTTATCTTTAGTAATTTTCTTTAAAATTTCTTTAAATAATATTTTATTAATATTGTTTTTCTTCAAAGAATGGAATAATGATAGGGTAGTAGTAGGAGGATCGGTAGACATTTTTTAATTTTACAACCTTAACAAAAATATTTTAAATAAAAAATTATATAATGTATATATTTATTAAAAAAAATAAAGTATAATAAAGAAATATATATATATTATATAATATATATATATATATATACATAATAATTATATTAAATAAATAAAGGGTTATTTATTTTTTGAATAAGATTTTTAATATTATTATTTAGAAAAATTATATAATGAAAGATTTTAAAGATTAATTAATAAAGTTATTTTTAGAAAATAAAATGTTTTTTTCAAATTATTTTTAATAATAAATTTATTTATATTAACAATATATTTTATATATATATGAATATATTTTATTAATATATATATATATATATATATATAAAATAATAATAAAATAATTATTTTATATATATATTAATAAATTTTTATATATATAAAATGAGGATATGGGAAATGAGGATGAGATATAAAACTAAAACACAATGAGATCATGCATTCTGATAATAAAAGAAGAGGAGTGAAGGAGAGAACTGTGACAAATTTCTTCTTCTTAAGAGATTTGAAAAAATCATTACGATGCACGTCCCATTAGAAATACAGAAGAAGGGGAGGGAAGGAGAAGCAATACGACAACAACAGCAGCCATTTACAACATTGATTATCCATCATCAATTTATTATCACCATCAACAACAATTGAGGAGATGTTGTAACAAACAATTTTGTGTATTTTTGTTTAACTGTTGTTGTAATGATTTTCTATATTGTCATGTATCATCAGAGACCAAGTATCAATATCGCCATTTTATTAACAATAATGATACTAATACATAATAACAAATGAATTTATTACAACAACAATTACAGTGGTGATGATGATTCTTTACTAAAAATGAAATGATTCCAGATCATCAACAGAATACAGGAAGTAAGCACACGCGAAACAAATTCGGTGATGATGAATTTGTTACAAAATAACAACAACAGCAGTGGAAACAACAACTATCAGCGTGAAAACTACCGAGGAGGATATATTAACAACAACATCAATAATACTAATAATTAATGATGAATCTAATAATGCCAGTGGTGATTCTTTTATCAAAAATAATAAAAGTGTATTAAAGAAAAAATGATACTTAAAACAATGATGATGATGATGAATTTGTTATAACACCAACAAATAGTGAAGAAAGTGATGATGATGACGCAAAGGATTATAATGATAATAATAATACTACAGTAATTGATGATGGTAATAATAATAATAAGGTTTTTTTTTAGTTACCGATACAATTCCTTCATTCTTTTTATCATCATCATCGTCATCATCATTGTCATCAGAATTATCGACAATGATTGATGATGATAATATAATAAATAATGACAATTTAAATAATAAAGAAGAAAATAATCGTACAGTTGATTATTATTATGATGAAAATAATAGTACAGTTGATGATTATTATGTTATTTATGATGATGATACAACAACAACGCCAACGAAGACAAATAATCTTCTAAATAAATATTTAAAAATTATTATTCAAGAACAGAGAATATGTTTATCACCAGAAAAAATAAAAAATTATATAAAATTACAAAACGATGAAATAGAACCATTTATTAAATATTGTAATGTGAATAAAACTGGTTGTAATGAACAATTTAATAAAACTTGGCCCCATGAATGTTATAATGATGATGATGATGAATGGGGACGCAAAGAGAATTCTGTATTCTTTTTAAAACTCACTCAACCTTCAAAATGAATTAAAAATCTACACACTAAAGATATAACAATATCAATATCATGTAAAGAAATGATAATAATAATAATAAACTGGTCAACTTTTAAATATTCATCATCATCCTCTTTCCAAAATTTAATAAAAGTTCAAGTAATTAATAATAATAATTCAACAAATGTAAATTAATAATGTTTGCAAAGATTATCAAACTGTGAGTACTTTTATCATTATGAATTGAAATAGATAAAATTGTTAATATATTTTAATAAAATAATATAAAAATCTTGTTGTAAAATTAAATGTTAAAGTAAAAACTATTAATAATAATAATTATTATTTTTAATAAAATGTATATAGAAAAATTTAAAAATATAATAATAATAATAAAAATTCATGTATAAAAAAATATATATATATCTAAATAAATAAAAAATAAAATGAGAAAATCTTTATTTTATTTGATTAAAATATACATATAAAATTTTTTTGATAATTAAAAAATGGGTAAATTAATATCATTAACTGCTGGCATTGTTCTGTTATTAACAACAATAGTAGCAACTACAACAACAACAACTGATGATGCCATTGACGATGTTGTTACACAACAACCAATTAATAAGAGTAAAAGTGATGATGATGATGATTATTTCTTTTCTGAAATTGTTATACCTATTAGTAATGAAATATCTTTAAAACCCTCCAAAAAATACAAGTTGAAAAATAGCTTAAAAACCAAATGGTTATTAGATTATAAAATGATGATGTGTTCTATTCACAAGTAATTCATCAGCTATACACATATTATTACTAGCTGATCTCCCATCTAAGGCTCGTTCGCGCAACCTGGAATTTATTATCCAAGATGATAAAAATTTTGAATTTAATTATTACAGTGAAACTTCTTTACTACAAGAAGAAAAAGATGCGAAAGCAAAAGGAATTAAAAGCATTTCTTCTTCTTCTTCAGAATCATCTCTTCTTTATCCCCACACGAAAATAAATATTGATAAATGTTCCAACCGCAAAAATCGTAAAGATTTGAAAAACATTACTATTAGTTTGGATACAAAACCTGATATTACGTACGGAAATGTATTAGAAGATGATGATGGGCCATAATATCGCTAAAGAGTCGGATGAAAAATGAAACATTTCCTTAATAACTCCAAAACTAGATTTAAAATTTTACAATGATTTATCATGTTTTACTAATAAATTTTATTATATTTATATTTATTTAACAAATATCAAAAACATTTTGATGAATTTTTCACAATTTAAAATTTATTTATTTACTATTTATACTCTAAAATTTATTATCTAAATTAATATTCATTACTAATTTTATAAAATAGAATATATTATATATATATATTTATATATAATATATATATATAAAATAATAATAATGTAAAATAAAAAAAAATAATAAAATTATATATTTATATATATATATATATATATATATATATATATATATATATAAATATATATATATCTAAATATTATTATTCATTATATATCACTTTATGCACTCATCATCATACAAAGAAATTCCTCGAAAATGAACAATGATGATGATGATGATGATGATATTACCATCCCCACTCATCCACATTTTAAAAGCTTCATAGTCATATAAATATAATTTTATAAATATTTTGATGTATTTTTTCAATTTCAACATCTTTTCATAAAAGATTCCTCTGTGGAAAAATAACTGGTTATAACAGCTATGGCGAGATCTCAACAATGATTTAGTTTTAAATGTTCAAGATATAGATAGAGTATACTCGTGTTTAGATACTTATTTTTATTTCACCTGGGAAAATAAGTTATTACTAGGTGAATATTCTTTATTGGCAAGAATTAATGATGATGATGATGATACACCCTCATTTATATGTCAATGGAATGATGGATAATAGAACAATAATAATGATAATAATATTCCATTTAAAGTTTGTGGTTTTATTTTATTAGTGAAAACTAAATTTATTTAGAGGCGCGTTTTATCAAAATATTTCTCAACTAAAACTGAATTATTCAATCATTTATATGACATTTTTAAACAAGATTTTTTTAATAAAAAAAACAACAATGATGATGATGACACAGACACATTTCCTCTAAAAGAGCATTTTACTCTGGAACGACAACGAGAAATACTATCAATACCACCTAGTCTAGGTGATAATAATAATAATTTACAGGTTGCTTGTTTTCAACAAGTAAGAAATAATATAAATTATTATAAAAATATATATTATATTCCACCCATAATAACAGAAAAAATTGAAGAAGAAAATATTAAAGAAGCGGTAGATTTTTTTCATTTTTGTAAAAATACGATACCCGCTCATATATTAGAAAAATGTAAAATTTGTTTAAAAAATGAAAATTATGTAAATAATATTAATATTAAGAATAATAAGCATTATTATATTTTAGATGACCGTACCGGAATTCACAAACTAAATCAAGATAATTTATGTATTGAAACGGTTTTCATTAAGTATAATATTTAGATTATCAGCATTTGTTTAGAAAAAG
This sequence comes from Macrobrachium rosenbergii, assembly GCF_040412425.1. Lineage (NCBI taxonomy): Eukaryota > Metazoa > Arthropoda > Malacostraca > Decapoda > Palaemonidae > Macrobrachium > Macrobrachium rosenbergii. The sequence continues at coordinate 13,002,075 of NC_089795.1, read as the reverse complement.
AAATATTTTTATGAGGAAAAAATATAATAGTGATAATAAAATGGAATGTTTTTTTGATAGCGACGACGACGACAATGTTATTATTATTATTAAACCCCAAAATATAATTCAACTTTATTACGTAAAAAATGAATATTTTGATAATGATGAACAAGAAGAAGAAAATAATGGTCATCGAGTATATATTGCCGGAAAAATTATTATTGATGAAAATAATAATAATTATTTATATTTTTTTATATTAGCCTTTACTTTACTCCCTCAGAGGGGGGATTATAGAGGAGGATTTATTTTTTTTTCTCGAAATGAAAATATATTTATAACATTTCTTAATAACATTTATGATTTAAAATTGTCGTCAATAATTGATTTTATGGAAAAGACCCCCCACCATCTTCAATTTTATGATAATATTTTTTATAAAGAGATGACGAAAGAAGATAAACATTACTATGACGCTTTACAAAATTGTTGTGACAAAGGACATTACGAAAAATGTAAAATTTGTTTTTCCGCAAAATTTAATCACGATTTATTTAATCGTTTATCATTAAATGATGATTTTATTTATAAAAATGAAGATGAAGATGATTATCAGCATTTTAATAACAATAATCCGACATTTCACAAATGTTGAAGGGTTATTGTGATTATATTTAGATTATCAACACTGCTTACTCAAAAGATATATCTCATTTAAGAAAATCTAAAAGTTTTGAAATTAAATTTGAAAAAATATTGATCAAATATATTATATGTATAACGCATATTATGATGATAATTTTCTCAAAAGAAACTTGTCAAAAGACCAAGCAGTGGTAGTTTCTGGTAGGACTTTTGTTGATAAAATATATTTCAATTTAGTCACGTGGACAATGTCTAGACACGAAACAGATAAAGGAAAATATAAATGGGGGTTTATATTTTTATCGAGAAACGTATCTTTATTTATGAATTTAATTTTATCCAGATATTCCAATGAATGGAGATGAAAATTAAAATAATTAAATAGCGTTAAGACTATTTATTATCAGAAACGAAAAATAATAATGATATTCGACGATTAATAAAGATTTATTTTGATAAATCTACGCATGTAACTGGGCATAATCTCATTTATGAGAAGCATTATTTAAACTGTAAAATTTGTTTTACGCCTAGAATTCATTCCCACCTTATAATCGCTTGATAATAGAAAAATAATAATGAATACACGATACAAAAACACGCCAATGGTTAGTTATCATCAATTAAATCCCAAACTTCCTTGTTCTTCAATGTTAGAAACTCAATATGATAATATTTTGAGTTTTCAAACTGGTTTGAAAAAGGATAATACCATGAAGAAGAATATTGGAATGATGAGGATCTTTTCATTCATCCAGAAAAAAAGATCGCATACTACATTTATAATGAACATTATGATCCATCTATTTTGTCATAATGATTTTCTGCCTTTACGTATGATTATAGCTCTGGCGCACAAATAGAAGAAAAATGTATACGCTGTATTTGTAATTGAAGAATAAGATAGTTAAAATTCAATAAAAAATATTTATATTTTAATATCTACGCTAAAAGTTATAAAAAAGATTTATTGATAAAGATTTGCATAAATACAGTGGCATGATATTTTTTCTTCAGATTTGTCTTTAATATTGAGTCTCGCTTACCTTATTTTCTATGATAATAATAATAATAAATTATTTGCCAAAATGAATTATTATCACGCTTTAAAACAGAAACAGGAGGGTAAAGTCTTGAATCATACTTAATGGCTCATTATAGAACATTGTTGATTAATGAAATCTAAAAATTTATCAAAACAATTTATTTGGAACAGTAGTAGTAGTAGTAGTTAATACAACTCATATTATTATTTTTTACAAAATTCAATATTTCTGTTTAATAATAATTTGCATTTGGTAAAACAGATAAAATTGTAAAAGGTAAAATATAAAGTGAAACTAAAAAATATATGATAAAATATTAACCTATCGCTGACCCAAAGGATAAAATCCTGATGATGATGATGATGATGGGTTTTGGTTCTTATTTTGTTTCATTGTATGATGATTTTTTCCATTTTAATTGTTTGTAACAGTTTGTGTCGTTACTGATGTTATTTTATATATTGTCATCTTTTTATCAAAACATTATATATAAAAATAAATATAAAATTTAAAAATTGTGTACCATTATTTTTATTCAATACCATTTTTTATAAAAAAGTTTAAAACTTGGCATTGATAATATTTTTAAATACAATAAAATAAAACAATAAATATAAGTGAACATAAATATAATAATAATAAAATATTAAACCAATCATTATTACTACACTGTACCTGTTGTTGTTTTTCAGTCTGCATCGTTATCATCAACTAGTAGTTTTTTATATGTATTTTATATATATACACCATATAAGTTATTGTAGTTAGTTAATTTGCTAATGGAATGAAAATACTTTAGTCATATTTAACAAGAGAAAATAAATGATTTATAGCTACAATTTTATCATTTATAAAAAAATAAAAATAAATTATAAAGAAAAATAAATAAAACCGCAGGGATAGTTTATTTTTGTATAATAGTCATATTCATTATTGTTAAATATATATATATATATTGAAAACGAGAAAAACAATGAAATTTTGTTGCGTTCAACAGACGCTAGTCGTTGAACAAAATCATCAAAAATGACTGATAACAACAACAACTATCCTCCTCCTCATCTTCATCCTTTAATAATTAATACACCACTAACACTCACCACTCCTCACGGCAAAAAAACAATTTCAAAAAAACTTACATTTTGGGGGTTATTATGTTTATTATTATTATTATGGCTTTCTATATTGCTCATTATTATTATTTTTCTTTTATAATAATAATAATACAACATTAATCACTCCCAAATATTATTATATGAACATGATGATGAAATAATAATACTACTACTATTTTTCCGATAATAATAAATTATTAGAATTTATAATAATTCTATTACTAATGAAACTGATGATGATGAAAAAATAATAATTCTTTTTGAAAAATCTAATTTGAACAAGTTATTATTCATAATAATAAAATGATGATAATAGCAGCAGCATCATAATAACAATAAATAACAACGATACTAAAAATGATTTTGTACAACAAAATACATCAACAACAACAATAATAAGGGAATATTCTTTTTTTGTTGATGATGATAAAAATGTTACAATGATACCTTTCAAAAATCAACAACAACGACAACGACGACAGTACGCTACCACAGTTATACCACGAGAGAAAATATGTTTTAATTCACAAAATGCTTCCACCTTTGAAGAATACACAACTATACAAAATGAAAAAATACAATCAGACATATCTATTGTAATAAAAATAATAAAAACGAAAAATTTCATTGTCAATCATTCTTTTAATAATAATCAATGGGTTCCTCAATGCTCTAGTGTGAAGGATGGGGGTTTAAACACTTAATTGGTTCTATTTTTTGGATATTAGTAATCGTGTATCTTAATATCTCAAAACATTCGAAATTACTATTAAATTCCCAAATTCAAAAACGATGAGTTGTACTTTGACAAATCTATATTTAATTTTCGTAATGTGACACCATTTTTCTCTTACTCATTCGCCTTAATTGAGTTGATATTAATTTAAAAGAATATAATAATATTGGTCAATAGTATTACTTAAACGTCAGCTGTTATAATAGTTTAGTAATATTAAAATAATAATAATAGTGTGAGAGAAAAAATTAATTTAACATCTTTAAAATTGGCAAGAATTGTTAACAAAAAATATTGCATCGTTTTTAAATTTTTTTATGTTAAAATCTTATATATAAAAGGTGTTAAGTAATTTATGAAGTGTATATATATATAAAATATAAAATTATATAAAATGAAAATTATTCTTCAAAATATGCCATTCAGACTTAAAGGAAATAATAATAATAATGATGATGATGAGCCCTGAGAAGAAACTTCTGGTGGTATCAGCAACGCATGCAAATAAATAATAATGGAAATTAAGATTTTTGAATAAAGTTTATGTTTTACGACAATTTTTACGAGTATTTTAGCAGTTTATGTACTCGAGGAGGATAAAAAAGAAACCCGATACCAAATCGGGGCAATCATAGCAAAAGATAAAAAAATATGTTTCGATGTACATATTAATTCTACTTTTAAAGAATATGTAATGATACAAAATGAAAAATTACAACCCTATATTGATTTTTGTAAAGCAGAAGAAAAATTTGATGATGATGATGATTTTAAAAAATGTGATTATATTACATTTTATCAATGGGGTACGCACTGCTCTAAAACAGTTGAATGGGGATTTAAATATAACGTTCGTGGTGTTTTGGGACCTCGGCCCAATTTCTTCACGATCATTATCTGTGAACTCTTTTAAATTCAAGTGTTAAAAAATCATTAACGTGGTAATTTGAAAAAATCCTAAAATTTAGTGGAAAAAGTTTACATGATAATTTGATTTTAAAGTTTCAAATAATAATACATCAACTCTTTCATTGATATTAGGTATTCAAATTTCTCTAAGTGATTTTTTTGATTATTCTTATAATTATGAAAAAATAATAATTGATGTTAATTGTTATTTATTGTTTAATAATAATACTATTAAAAATTTAAGTCCTATATCTTTTACAATTGGTAATTGTTGATTATTTTTTTAATATATATATATAAAAATAAACTTTCAAAAATAATTTTATTATTTTTATCTTTATATTATAAAAATAAAATGTATATATATGAAAGGAGGGATCTGTGGTGTTAATAACATCAAGAATAATAAATCATAAATATATATAATGCATAATAATAATATTAATGTTTAAAACTGTTGTACAAAATAATAATAACCTCTATTATCGTGGTGGCGACAAAATATTAATTTATATTCATGGATTATTCTTTTTAATGTTAATTTGGCGTTGTATTTTTTTCATGTTGATTTATTATAATAATTATATAAAAACAATAATAATAATAATAATAAAATTGTTGTTGATAAATCATTTAATCATCACACGCTGAAGACAGTTATAACTGAAAGATGAAATATACTTTGATCTCACGAATGTCTCTACTCTTTTTAGTTAGAATATATACCCTATACAAAATGAAATAATACAACCATATACTGATTATTGTAATCTAACGAAATTTCCCCTTTGTCATTTAAGGAATAAATATAATGATTATTACTGTTCTCTCACAGGTGGATGGGGGTTTAAACACTATAAACCTGTATTCTTTAAACTGATAAATTTATTTAATGCCCTTGACGCTCAATGGTCGCGGTTTGCAGATGGGATTGAAAAATAATAATAATGTAATATTTTGTAAATTACGAGAAAAGGAAAATAATGTATACCGCCGACGGATTCACTAAAACGAACTAGCAATGATATTCAGCATTTTTCAAATCATTATTTAGATTATTATGATGATGATGATGATAATATTATTCAAAGAAAAAGGAAAATTATTTACAGCTCACCCATCAATTCTTCTTATTATGTTTTAAAATGATTTTTCATTTTTAATTGCATAAAATTAATTTTAAAATATAAAATTATAATGATAATGTATTATTAGATATTTATTAGAAATTGTCCCATTTGGCATGAATTTATCATTTAAAATTGACAAAATTGTTGAGGCGCTTTATTATATAAAAATAAATAAAATATATATAAAAATTATATAAATATTTTTATTTTGCATAAAAATGTATTTTTTTATTTTATAATAAGAATATATATAAAAGAATCATCATATGTGAAGATGAAAATATAGGAAGAAAATGAAAGATTTTATTGATGGTATGTAATGTTACATTGCTACTAAAATAAGGACAAATAATCGATCCGCGCCGTAAGGCAGTTATTATTGGCAAAATTGTTCTCAAAGAAATTTAGTTTGATATTATTAGGTTTTGTGATTTTATTATTATTATTATTATTATTATTGTTGTTGTTAATAATACTAATAATAATAGTAGCAGCATTTCATCAAACAAGAATAATAATAATGATGGTGACCAATACCCATTGTGGATTCGTCAAACGGTCATACCCAGTAATAAAATATGTTTCGATCCGTATAATGTATCAACCTTTGAAGAATATATAACAATACAGAATAATGCAATACAACCGATATTAATTATTGTACGGAACATGGATTCACTCTGTCAATTTAATCAAAAATGATAATGCCTGGGAGAATGGGGGCTCATGAAGAAAATCTCGTGATTCTTTAAATTTCAGCACGACATCTCTAATGCCTGAGTATATTCAATGGCAATTATTAAAAAAACAATAATAATAATAATTATTTAACATTATCGTGTTTCATAAGAGAAAACATAATAACATTGCTGATGATAAAGACATTCTTTACCAATTGTTTATTTTGCTGATAACTTTTCGCTTTTGGTAGAAATTAATAATGATTTTAAAATATAATAACAATAATAATGATGATTTATTATTATTAGATGTTCACACATATCAATGTTTAATGGTAGGGATGTGTATTTTCAGATTGGTATAAATTGTTAAAATTATTAATTTATTATTATTATATTTATTACTTTTATTATTATTATATATACTGTATATATATATTATTATATTTATTATTATTATTATTATTATTATTATTTATTTTATATATTATTATTTTTATTATTAAATTATTATATATATATATATATATATATATATATATATATATATATATATAATATAATATATATACAATATACTAAAAATAATAAATATATATAATAAAAAATTTTAATAAATAACCCAATTTTAACATATTTTTATTATCCACTGTGATAAATGATATATAATAAATAAATATAAAAAATATATAAAAATAAAACTAGATATTTTTATCATTATTATCCACTACAGACAGTTAAATGATTTTCCAATTGATTTATAAATGATTTGAATATGAAAAAGATTTTCTATCGTCTTTTTGTGGTTCTAAGTATTTTCAACTTTCTTGAAGAAGTTTCAATGGCTTCCATTATTACTCTAGGAATTATTTCTAGCAAATGTATGCATCCATAGTTATGAATTTCTTTAATTATTAACTTTTTCTTTTTGTTATCACTTGATTCATTATGAAAATTTTTACAAAATCCCAAACTATTTTTATATAGGTAGATAAAAATTTTCACTATCGTATCAATACTAATACTACATTATTATTATTAAAAAAAGGGAATAATAAAAGAAAGATATTGTACATATCAAAATTTTTATTCTTTTATTAGTTATTATTATTATTTTTCTTTTATTGTTGCAGTAGTAGTAATAGTGCTGGCTTCTTTTAAACTATAACTTTTATATTCTCCAATGGTATAAACTACAAAGAGTTAATAATGAATAATCCTATGAAAAATCTAAAATTATATTTGTGGTAGTTACTTAATAACATTTGAATGCTTTTTCTCTTTTATTTTGGAGGGGGACATTATTATTATTAATAATTAAAGTAGTGGGATGAGAAAATACAGCGCACAAGTCTATCAACATCATTATGGGGTAAAACAAGTAACAAAACAAGTTTCCTACTAATAAGTTTTAATTGATTATTATTATAAAAAGGATCTTGGACATTGGGATGTATTGAATATGGTAAAAATTCGTTTTTAAAAAGTGGCTTCAATATTGGATAAATGTATGAAAAATAGATAAGCATTCTTTTTCGTTCCATTAACCATTTTCTATTTGTTCAGAGGTTTACAAAGATACATTCCGAAAGCAGTATTTGGGATTTTAACATTTAAATCATTGATAAATCCCTACGGAATATCCATCGGAGACCAAAATGAAACCTGTTTAGAAAACACAAATTTCTGGCCAAATTCTCTTTTTCATTTCTAATGAATCATTCATATATTCTAAGATTGATTTTTTTATTTGAGGGCAATGACAAGGTAAATGATTTGCAATGCAAATACAATTATCAAAAAATGATAATGACTTTGAGAAGATGCCATTGATGATACCTATCTTCTCGGGGGTGACGGTAACGCATTTTGATAATGAGCATTATATATAAAGGAATCATTTACAACTCAACAAATTTAAAGTTTTATTAGTAGTATGATTAGGATATAATTTTAGAATATTATATTTTGTACAGAATTTCAAGCAATGAAACTTTGAGTCATTAATTGGGTCGCAATATTTATTATTACCATTACTTTTTTCTTCTGTTTCTCGTTCCATTAACATGGAAATTACTTTAGTCGCTTCATTATCATCATCATCAAAACTATCACATATGCTATCATTTTCTTTTCATCATCTTTTTATATATGTATATAAGGATATATATATGTATGATGATAATAAAAAGGATTTTATTAATTTTTATTATTTAACAAAATTTAATAAAAATTTTATAAAAGTTTATATGTTTTTATTATTGATTATATATATATATATATTATATTTGAACATTTTAATGCTCATGGCTTTATTGTTAGTAATATTTAACTTTAATAGTCCTCTTTTTTGTTTTAAATCAGGATTTCTTGTTGTTGAAAAATACATCCTTCGTTTAATTTGTCATTTTCTATATTTTTCAATTTTAGTTGGTTTTTCAGCCTTTTGATTTTCAATTTTGTAGCAGTTTCATTCTGTATTTTTATTTTCTTTATTATGATTGGTTCTAACTTAGTAGTTGTCGTTGATGATGATGATGATGGTTTTTTGTCATCTTGAGAAATGATAACAAAAGTAGTAGACGTTTCTTCATCATCACTGGCTATTATACTCTTCTCAAGCTGCTTTTTCAGTGTCTAATTCTTTTTGATGATCTGGCTGTCAATGCATCATCATTGTTCTGCTGCTGCTGTTCACATAACTGATTCGTTGTTATCAACTTTGTATCATCATCATCATTCCTCTTCTGCTGCTGCTCTGCTGTTGTTGTTGTTCGCATATAACTTGATTCGTTGTTATCAACTTTGTATCATCATCATTCTTCTTCTGTTGTTGTTCGCATATAACTTGATTCGTTGTTATCAACTTTGTATCATCATCATTCCTTTTTGTCGCTGCTGTTTTTGCTTCTCGTTCTGTTTAATTTGTCATCATTTTATTATGCTGCCGTTGTTGTTGGTTTATAATAATTGATTTATCATCAATAAACATTTCTGTAGTTAATCTGATTTCAACATTCATTATTATTTTTCCTCTCTAGAATTTTCCTTCCGTCTTTCATACAACCTGTTAGCCTTTTCCACATTTTCATTTTGACTAATTATCATGAGAGGAGTGATAAACGTTATAATCATATTTTCTTCTTTCTGGCTTGTCGTACGCATTTAAAAAGATCATCAACACTGCCAAATGCTTTATTTGCTCAAAAGGATTGCAAACTTGTAACTTGTACTCATTTTAGGATTATTTAAAACTCTGTTCAAGTTTCATATTTTCTTTTCCGTAGTAGATGATAATAGTTACTATACGAGTAAGTGGTTTTATACAGTCATAGTCTAATCTTACATTAAAGGCCTTGCATTATATTATCAAGATCCAGGCATCTTATCCTCAAGCCAAATATTGTTGATTGTTAGAAAATTGATCATAGTTTTGAGGATCATTATATCATTTATGTGTTGTATTATTATTCCATAATTATTATTGTCAATTATTGATAATGATGGGTTGACATAATGTAAGTTTACATAAATACTTTCATTGGTCATTTGTTGTTACTAAACTATTATTATTATTATGATGATGATCTTTGGTTTAAATGAGATGAGAAATGCAACTTTTTAAATGAAATAATCTGCTGGATTTTCCCATCCCTTCGCTATATTTCATCATCCTTTTAGTAATATTAGAGTTTCCTATTTCACAAGTTACTGCTGGTTTTTCTAAGTTTAGTTTTACAAAACATTTCTTTTATTGTTGCTTCTTGTTATTAAGACATAAAATATTTTGTTTTCTATTTGATTGACATTTCACTTCAGTTTTTAACTGCAATTAAACTCATACTCATATTTATAAAGATGATTGCGCCACTTTTTGTTCTTGTTGTAGTAGCTGCTGTTGTTTCTTCTTCACATTTTACTACGACTTCTCCACTCCCACCATCGCTAAGCACAAGCAAGGTTTCTTCACATTTTACTACTTAATTTCCATCACCATTGCTGCTACTGCCGCTGCTGTTTATGCAGTAAATATCCTCGGTCCTATAAAAATATATATATATATATATTATATATATATATATATATATAAATAATATAAAATTATTATATATTATATATATAAAAATAATATAAAATAATTATATATTATTATATATAAAAATAATATAAAATTATTATATATTATATATATATATATAAAAATAATATAAAATAATTATATATTATATTATATATAAAAATAATATAAAATTATTATATATTATTATATATATATATATATAATATATATATATCACTTACACTCACTAGCTACACTATCACATTTATATTAGATGATATATATATATGATATGCAACAACAATAATCTTTCTTCACTGCTATTGTAGTGTCACTAAACAAAACTCTCATCTCGTGCCTTATACGCCACGAAAAGGTGTGGTGGTTGTGTTTTTAAAGTTTGTTTATATTAACTCTATTAGTATAAAAATGAGAGAATTAAATTTTATATTATTTTTTAATTTATTTTTATTATTATTTTAATATATATATATAATATAATATTTGTAATTCTAAATTTTTTTATTTTTGTGTTTACATTATATGCAAATAAAATATAATTTTAGTACTTTTTATTTTCAGATATTTGCATTTTCATTATTATTATATGATAAATATTTTTTTTTGAAAATGTATTTGTATGTATTGTCACTGTTTTTATTATTATTATATATGTTAAAAAATCTATCTTGTAGAAAAAAAACTACATTTACTAGAGTTATATCACTTTCGTATAAGTCTTCTTCTTCATCTTTATAAAACATTTTTTTTACATCAAAGAGACAATAGGGTTTTACTGATAAAACTTCGCTATAACCCGTATTGCGTCCATTTTTCCACGCATAGTTATCAATAAGAATGGATCTCATATTTTTATAAATTGGAAATTTATCAATTAAATATTGATGAGATTTCTTCTTTCCATATAATTTTTTAGATTTTTGACAATGCTTACGATGTAAAATGTGGTTAAAGTAGGTTGTAATACCCAATAATAATAAATTATTGTTTATATAAAACTTGGTTCCCGCAGTCCACAAAATAATGACATTATTGACATTTACATTTTATATAATCTAAAAAATTGATAAGCATAAACGGACGCCAAAGATAGGTGGAAGGAGTTGTTTCGTCGAGAGCTTTAAAACGAATCTTGGTCATTTACTGCGAGTAGTATGATCAAAATCTAACACTATCAATACTGGAGCCAAAGGAGATTCTTTATTATTAATATTACTATAAAATCAAAATTTTGCAAATCATGGTATAATCATCATCATCATCATCATGATTATTTTTTTCCTTTTCATTGCTGTTGTTGTCATCCACACTTTTCTCTTTTCTTAAAATTGTTTTATCATTATTATTATTATAATAATTAGGTAAAAATTGATAAATCATATTTTTTAATAATAAAAAATAAACTCATTAATTTTTATTTATATATATATATATATATATTTATCATATAATATTTTTTATTTATTAAAAATGTAAAAGTAGTAGTGATGATGATGGAAGTAAAAGAAGAAGAGGAAAATATTGTTACATGCAAATTTAATCTAGTTTTACATGAAATATTGGCCTATGCTTTATGGAATAAATCTACTACTTTACTTGACAAAATTTTAAAGGCGTACGCCGCCCATAAAATTTCAGCTATTAAATCTAGAAAAACTAAACAAGATTGTTTTTACGAAACAATTTGCGTAAAACATATTAAAATGTCAACGGAAAGAAGATTGATCAATAACATTATAATTTCTTTTTTCGCTAAATTAAAACCATTATCATCACCACCAATTAAATTATCATCACCACCCCCATCATATACAGAGAGAATATAGAATATAAGATTCAACCCTAGTCATCCTCTCTATTGATAAAAAATTAAATGTCACTTGTAATGATTTTTCCGACATGAACTTTCTTAGTAGGGAAATTGAATTTTTATTTAAAAATTATAGATGTTGTATAAATCTTCAAAATGATACTTTTACAGTTCAGTATAAAAAAACATTTTATATTAACGAAGTATATTTAACAAAATCATTAACTTTAGAATTTTATCACGTGCATTGAAGGTCCTGCTTTTTCGAACCAACGCTTGTACATTGTTATAATGACTTAGAAACTTTCGTATTAAGGCCATTTTTAGAAAGTGCTAATTTAACCGTGAAAAACTATATACTTAGAAAATGGATCTACGATATTATATCAAAGAATACGTCCGGATGATTATTCGAGATCTTATCCTTTATTCTCAACATGAAATTTTAATATTATGAACAATAATAATAATGATGATGATGACGTTTCTTGAAAAAAATTATTTTGAATTAGGATGGCGTTTAAATGCCACTTTACCAAATTTTTTTAATAATAATAAAACTAGTCTCATTTTACCCAAATCTAGTAAACCCATTCATGTTTTAAATCAAAAAGAATACAAAACCAATATTAAAAAAAAATATTTAAAATTTGATGGTATTCCTTGTACGTTACAATTTTTTACTAACCATTTCATCCTTTACAATATAAACCTTTCCTTGTCTTTTAATCATACATTACTCCCTGAAATTTTGTATATTTCGTGAAAGGATTATAGATTTCTCGTAGAATATGACTTGTATGACAATAGCAGCAGCAGTAATAGTAGTAATAATAATAATTTAATAAAACCTAAACCTCTCGTTATAATAGATATTCAAACGTGTACATTAAATGCTTTTGAAAGAATGAAACAAATTCAAAGGTTGAGAAAAAGTAAAATTGCGCTTTCTTTATACGATTACTATATATTTTTTCAAGGAGAAATATTATACGAAGATGGGTATGGAGTCGAAAGGAATATCAATTTTATTACACCACCACCATTATTAAAACACGGTTCTATATACGAAGTCGTTCTAGATTCAAAAAACAAATCTAGTGTTACGTATATAGTCAAAGAACGTTTAGATAAAACTAAACCCAATTCTATAAAAATGATAAATACAATTTTTCAACTTTTAAATGATTAAAATACTTTTTATATAATAAAAATACTCACTCCCTTTTTTCTTCTTCCTCTTCTTGTTTTTTCTCATCATCATCATCATTTTTATTATTATTTCGTTGTCTACGCCACCCCATTATAGCTCGCGTCCAAGCAGTTTCCCAATCTTTACCAGACAATTTTATTTTTTCCTCTTTTGACGAAGAAGGATCTGGATTGATATTAATACTTTTTATACCATTGTTATAAATTGGTTGGGATGTTTTTTCTTTCCAAATTAGTCCGTATATTCTTTGTGTTGAATTATTACTATCATTATCATTATCGTATGATACATCCATATGAAATGAACCATTGTTAATCCATTTAAACATACTAATATAATATAAAAAAGAATAGAATAAGAATATAAGAAATAAAAACTTTGATACACATTTGATCCTCCTAATATTAAAGCCACATTAATGAGACTTAAATAAAGTATCGCTTTAACTTATTATTTGATCTAAAGAATCCATTTTAAATAGTTTTTATATATTCTAATTATTTTTATTATTATTATATATATATATATATATATATATATATATATATATATATATATATATATATATATATATATTACTTTATATATATATATATATATAAAAAAAAGTAATAATATTTTAGTATATAAAAATAAAAAAATTAAAATTTTTAAATATTATATATATATATATATATATATATTTGTTATATTTCTATTATTCTAATAAAACATTTTATTATATATAATATATAATAGTAATAGATGAAAAAATTTATAAATAAAAAATAATAAAATGGCTACAGGAGAAAAAACATAATAATTAATAAAGATGAAGGATTTTATGATGATAATAATAACGTATACATCATCAAATGATAATGAAAGGAAAGATGAGGAAAAAAGGAAGATGATGATGGAGAAAGATATCAAATTCATCTGTTGTTGTGGTGATCATAAACGATTTACTTACCAGTTACTACTACTACTACTACTGTTGAACCCTAAAATAATAATAAAAATTCTACATTACACGTAGATTATTTTTTCTACCGCTGTAACAACAACAATAATAATAATAATTTAAATGATGATAATGAATCTGATGATGATGAAGAAGAAGAAGAATGTTATGATGAAGATGAAGAAGTTTTTTATTTTAGTAATACACAACAAATAAATAGTAGTAGTATTTTCATTGTTAAAAATTTAATGATGGAGAAGAAGATGTAAGATGATGATAAAAACATTTCATCAAATTACGATTTACTTTCTCTACTGCCTTTTATTATTCATCTTCACTTTCTCTTCTGACACCGACGATGAAAATATTGAAAAATTCGTACTCTGAATATCAATAATAATAATTTATCTTTTCATACCTCCTCCTCACCTCAAATCATCATCACCCATTTCCTCCTCCGGTACCCTTCCTTCCATCAATACATACACAAGAAAAAATTACAAGAAGGAAAAGAAATGGAAGAAAATGAAATACCCAATTTTGTACAATGGCATTTACCGACAAAATTAAAAAACGCCTATGTGAAGCGGTAAATGGTACAAAAACAATTATCGCTTTCAGAAAATCATATTCTTTCTTGGTGTGAAAAATGTAATAAACCGTAGATACATTTTGCAAACTACTGTTTAAATCGATCATTTTGCCCATTTTTAAATTCGTTTAATCAGATAGATGATGATGATGATGATACACCATCACCTTCATCATCATCATCCAAAATAATTTAAAATGAATTTTACTGTTTTTTTAAAATAATTAAAGTGTTTCAAATTTTGTTCAGATTAAAAATTTTTGTAGTCATTTTATCCAAATGTTTTCTGTTAATTTGATTTTGGGTAATAATCTGCTGATATACCACCATATTAGATAATTCTATAAGAATGTCTCTTATGTGTAATAAAATGAATATTTCTAATAAATTTTACTATGAATAAATAAAATCTTTCTATACTTAAAATATAGTGTTTTTATTTGTAAAATAATTTTATCACGTATATATAAATATCAAAAACATTTATAAATCACGCCTAATAAAGGTTTTAAATAATTCTTTATAGAATTTATATATATGGGTTGTTTTATTATAAAGAAGTATATACATTTTACCAGTTTTATGGAGATCAATATACTTTGATTCACTCTATTAAATTGTTGATCAATATCACTTTTAATTTTAAAAGATTCAATGGGCATATTATAAATATTTATTTTATCATTATACGTGTCAATCACTAATGCCTTACTATCAAAAACAAAAAGGAGTAATTGTGTACACTATTATTATTATATTTTAATCGTCATGGGCGTGTGGTGGTGAATCGTAATAATTATCATCATCATTTTTTTTTCATTACATGATGATGATGATGATTCTTGTTCTTCATCATCATTACTTGATTCATCACCACCACCACCATCAAAAAAAAGATCATCATCATCCCACGATAATGATAAATCATCATCATCATCATCATTGTTATTAATATTATTATCATCTACTACTTCATAATCATCATCTTTATTCATTTTTTTATTTTTTATTATCAACATTTTTCCTATTTTCTTTATAATTATTATTTTTCATATTATTATTGATCCAAATACATTATAATGAAATGAATAAATTATTATTATTTTTAAATAATTATAATTATATTGATTTCAAACACGCTGGATTCTTTTCATTTTGATAATTTTCTAAATATGAACGAACAAAGTTAGGTTTTTCACAATTTAATTCATTTAAATGACCGCCTATGATCAAAGCTATCACCTTCACCGTGATACTTTTATGGCATTATCAGAACTCATTTCCTGAAGGCATATGACTTACGTTGCTCAGCTAAACATTGCCTATCGCTTCTTCCTTCATCATCTGAATTATTTAGCATGCACCTTTAAAGATTTTGTAGAACTTGTTTTTTCTCCATCAAATTTATTAACTACATTTGGATAATAAATCAGAGATCCTCGTAACGCCAACGGTGACATGTTACATATAGTCGTTAAACTAACGAGTCCCAAGTTTGGTATATAAACCACGTTGGGTGTTTGTACCTTATCAATAATGGGTTTAGTATTATTTTTTACGTCAAAACTTAAAGTATGGCGTTTTTTGTTACTTTTAACGTCTAAAATCTTTTGGGGGTAAATTTTACGGGCTATATCAGAAAAAATTCAAGTACCACGTAAGAAACATTTTCCTACATCATCTTTTAATTCGCAAAAATAATCTGTTAAAATGTCTTTGGTAGATTTTAACATTGAATGATAACTATGAAAAGTTGACGTATGATGTGTGTGTATTAACGAATTTTTTGATTTAATATCATCCAGGGTCGGTAAACTATTTAATTTTTCATCAGTTAATCGTTCAAAAGCCCTTTCCCAATTTTTAATAGTTCCTTTAGATATAACAACGTTGGGAACATTTCCGGCGGATGTTAGATTAGTATTAGAAGCGGTAGGTACAATTTTATGAGAAATGGGAGAATCATTCAAACTTTTCATTATAAAATTGAATGAATTACATTTATTCTTTTCGTGTAAAACATCATACGCGTCGGTAATGGCTCTTCCGTGACGATTAACGAATAATATATTTGTATTGTGTAATATACATTTTCCATTAAACGGCGGTAATTCGAGTAATTCATCGTGATTAATTGATCCGTGGTATATATAAGCTAATAAATCATAAAATGTGGTCGATATTAATTTACTATCTTGAATCATGGAAGGATTTAAATAAAAATGATCTATGTTTATCATTTTGCTGATTATTAGTATTGATTTTTCAACATAGGCCTGTAAATTTGACATGGTTCTAAGATACGAATTTGAATACATTATTAACGCCAAATATTCTCATATCTCCAATTTACCGGTTTTAAAGGATCATCTTTCCGACTTTTATAAATTCAATGGTTCCTCCAAGCTTGGAATATATTAATTTTCGCCAAAATTATCATCATCATCAACGCTGGGAATGTACGCTGTATAATTGTCACGATAATTATTATTATTTTTAATATTATCATCATCATCATTGCTGCTGCAGCTATTGCTGTCATCATCATCATCATCATCATTATTATTATTATTGTCACTCAATAAATTTATAAGACTAATTCCATCATCATCATCTTCTGATAGTGGTATCTTACCGCTTCTACATCTTTTTATTCTTCTACTTCTAATACCCAAATTTGACGACAAGAGTACATTATCACCCTTGATTATTTTTTTCTTATTATTATTATTCTCCCGCATTTTCATCGTTGTCGTCCTTTTTCTTTTTTTCACGTTCAATTCCAAGGCCCGTTGCGGGTTTCTTTTATAATATCCGCAATTTACCAAACGATTTCTTCTCATAAATCGAGAAATTATTTTGGGATCGGTAACGTTTGTTTCGTCTGAATTAATCATACATACTTTAACTCCGTTAATTATTTTATCAACCCATAGCTAAAATTTGCATCGCAATTTTACTGTCTGGTAAAATAATAACTCCGGGGGGAAATGCGCAGTTTTTGGCAAAACTGTTGTTAATATTGTATGGATGCTTTTTTTCATCAATTTCAAAAGCCGTAACGGTGTGTATAAATGGACCCATATTATAAGGAATATTTCCAGAGTTTGTTGATCATTAAACAAGATGTATTTTGTGAGTTTGGTAACATTTTCAGAAATTAAACCAAATCTCTAACAAACGGAGGGCGGGGAACAAAATTCATCAAAAATTCTTTCCTGCCTATCGCTTAAATTTAGCTGTTAAAATTTTATAAATTTTGAAAAATCACGCGATATCAATATTTATACCATTTTCAACTCAATTACTGAGTAAATGTACTAAAAACGAATTTTCATTCAATTTTTTGATCTATCATTTAGTAAGTTCTCTCTAACTTTTCTTGTTCTTCTTCAAAGTTGAGTTAAAACTTGACTAAATTTATTATTATTGTTGTTAGCCAGCCTTGTTGTTAGACTGTGACTTCAAGAGGTGTTGTTGATTATTACATATTATCATTTATCGTTGGAGCTGGAATAAATTGTATGATCTTCCATTTTTTATTTAATATAAAATATTATTTTATTAAATATAATAAAATGTTGAACGCATATATAATATTTAAAGATATAATAAATTACATTCCCAATTTACTCTCCTTTCTTTTCTAAAAACATTAACAACTTGTCTCTAAAAGAAGAATTATTATTATTAAAACAACAACAAAATGATAATGATAATAATAATAAAATAATCAAATGTTTTAAATGTAAAAAAGTTGTAACTAATAATAGTGAAATTTTACTATTTCAAACTCCTAATATTTCTCGAGCTAGTGATCTAATTGATCTAAATTCATCATTTTTGCAATTCAACTGCAAGAAATGAAAATTGTCTAAGTCTCATCATCATATATAATATAAATAAAAAGTTAGTTAAATATAATTATCTTTTTTTAACATGATGAATAAAACAATAATGTTATAAAGAAATATCACATAATATAAAAAATATGTACTACAATGTTGATAAAAATTGTTTTAAAAATTTTTCTTCTTCTTCTTCTTCTTCATTATTATTATTATTATTTAAATCAATAATAACATCTTTTAAAGTTTCATCACCTTTTTCATCATCATCATTATTATTATTATTATAAATTTTTATTAAATCTTTATCACATTTTTTAAAATTATCCTCTTCATCATTTTCATTATTGTTATTAAAAAATTTTTTATAATTTTTATTTTTCATTTTTGTAATTATTTTTTCTTCAAATTCTTTTTTTTTAAATAATATATTATTGGTGTAGTAATTTTTCTCTCACTACCATTTTTATTATCATCACAACAACAACAATAATAATAATAATGTGATTGACTTTTTTATTATATATATATATATATATATTCATTTCTATTATATTATATATATATAAATAAAAATAAAATTAAATATATATATATATATATATATATAAGAGTATGGAGTTTAAATATTATTTTAAAATAAATATATATATATATACAATAAATGTTATTGAATATGAATAATCATCAAATATAAGGCAGCAACAACAACAACAAAGGAGAATGGTGGCATCGCAATGGATTTATTATCCCGATAAACAAGCTTTCATTTGAGAAAAACGTAGATAACAAAAGATGACATTTACTTTCTTACAACAGAAAGAAAAGAAGAAATTTAATTAATAATTTAATGATATTTTAAAACAATCCTTGGGAATTTATCATAAACAAATTACTAATGGTGGAGTAATAGGAATAAATTTACTTTCTAATACAATATTAGTATTAGAAAAGGATTTAAAACTATATAATAATAATAATATTGAAAATGTATTAGAAAATAGAGAGGATTTCAATGATGATGATGATGATGATAATGTAGCAGCAGCAGTAGATGGTGGTGGTGACGGCAACAACAATAACAATGACAGATTTAATCAGCTTTACTTTAAAACTTATTGTATAGGATGTAAGATATACTAACAGAATATGATATCGCTCTTTGTACTGATAATGATCAATATTTTAGAGAGTCATTAATACATCTTTTGGAAAAAATATGTAAAAATTGTAGTATACCTTCGTCAAAACATTTTAAATGGGAAAAATATTTTGACGAAAGAGATGGAAATAATAAATATTTTTTCTATATTAATAATGATAATAATAATAATGATAAGCATACGCAAATTCGTCAGTTAATAAGTTTTAAAAAATCTCTCTTCTGATATATATTTATCCTCTAATTGAAACGAAATAAGAATCATAAAATGTGAAAATTACATTGCATTTAAAATGTAATGGATAAAGAATCGTTACTTTACCAAACGATAAAAAATATGGCAAAATATGAACGACATAATCCAATGTGGGTAAATGATATATCTTTAATTTTATTTAATGTAATCGCTGTTAATACAAAAACTTGTACAATAATGACGCTAAATATACTAGAAGCTTATAGAATAAGATTTGATTATTATTTTCTTAAATGCGGTCATTGTGTGACTGGCCGAGAAATTATTATACCGAAAAATTTTAAATTAAACTATAATATAATAAAAGAAAATCTGACACTGCTTAGAATGTAAGCAGTGTTATCCTAATCCTTTTTCTTTATTTTTAAACCTAAACACTTTTATTATTAATTTTATGTATATTTATCCTTTCCATGCTATATTTGGCAATTAAAGCACAAAGCCTAGACATGATTTAAAGATGGTTTGAATAAAGCACAAAGGATCAGTAGTTGTTGTATATTATTAAATTAGTTTATTATTTTGTAATTCTGTTTTTATTGTTGGGTTGTTTATAAACAACAAAAACAGGTTAATATTTTATGAAAAGGTTCAATAAATTCTTTTAATATTTAATTGTCTATTTGTTTTATTTATATTTCCATTATTTATCAGCGCTGCTTATATAAAACAAGAAAATTAAAATTAAATAATATCTATAAGTTACATATCTATAATTTTCTAAAATATAATACAAAGAATGTAATAATGGAATTAGTTTTAAATCTATTTTTCGTATTGTTTTTATAATAAAATTTAAGTTTTCATCATTATATTTTCTTCATAAGGCTGTTGTTTTTATAAGAGACTTTTAAATTTATTATTTGTTTATAGATTTGTGGGAAATTTTTTC
This sequence comes from Macrobrachium rosenbergii, assembly GCF_040412425.1. Taxonomy (NCBI): domain Eukaryota; kingdom Metazoa; phylum Arthropoda; class Malacostraca; order Decapoda; family Palaemonidae; genus Macrobrachium; species Macrobrachium rosenbergii. Next base: position 12,981,035 of record NC_089795.1, on the reverse strand, counting down.
TAAAGTCTGTGTCATCATAATATTCATTTTTATCTAAATTTTTATAACAAGAATTTATCAACTTTAGTATTATTGGATATTGACTATGTTCCGAATATTTTTCCAATAATCTCACTGTAAAATATACCAGAATATAAAGATCCATCATGGCGTGGAATCATTGAAGATTTTGATAGATATGCGTGAATAAATGCAAAAATTTCACCCAAAGCTATAAACATCATTTTAAAAGTAATATTTTTTATTGAAAAATTGGTTCATTATTATTATTATTTTATTAATACACATTTTGATGAGGCGTGTTAATATTATTTTCATTTATTAATTTGTTAAAAAATAATGGTCTATTCTTTACAATTTCATTGTGAATAATTTCTGCACAGTCATTTATATATTTTGCGTAATTAAACAGTTCCATATTATTATTATTATTATTATCATTATTAAATTCATTTAAAAGGTTTTGATTATTTGGTATTCCACCCCCTAAATTCATGTTTCGTTTTAATTTATGATTATTATTTTGAATATTGCGCATTTTTTCTAACCCTCTTTCTTGAAATTCTTTTAAAAATATTAAGAATGTTTGTAAAAGAAAAGACATGGGAATTGATGATGATGATGATTCTGAAGTATTATTAAAATCTGTTATTTGATTCTTAGTTTGTTCTAAAACGTGTGTAATAATTTCACACTTTATTCAAGTAGGCCGTATGATACAAGACTGTAATCTGAATAATATTGTAGTAATTGTGAAGGATACTGATTTGAAAATATTAATTTACTGTATATAAATAAATGTATTTAGTAGATATCTTGGTTTTATATTTATAGAATTTTCTTCTGTTATTAAGCATTTTGAAGGCAAACAACCTTCCATGAATATTTTTGTATTAAAGGTTTTACATATAAACATTCTGTTGGCATTTTCAATAAGCGCCAATTCATCATCATTATTATAATTTCCATCAATGGTAATTACAGAATGACTACCATCATTTAGTTTTAAAACTAAATTATTTTGAACGCTTATAAAAACAATCATCTATTGTTATATTCATATTTTAATTGAAGAAATTTTATGAACCTACATTTTTTTTTCAATAAATAAAAAAATGGAAGAGTGTAAAAAAAACATCAACAATATTTTGTTACAAATTATTAATAGAAATTATTTGGAAGAAAAATCCGAATTAAAATTTTTAAAAAGTCATTTAGATAATGCTATTTTATCTTATACTATCAATCCTGTTGGATTAATGGGTGAAATTCCACCACCCCCTCTTACATCGACCCTTTTAAATATATTAAAGGTTGTACGTGACAACTTTTCGCATAACATTATTATTAAAAATACACGATAGATGGAAGATAATAAAATTTGAATACACATAATACAATAGATGAACAAGATTTATAAAATTCTCTGAGTTGTACTTTTTTTAATAGTTGTTATAAATTTTATAAAATGCTAAATAATCTTCATATAGATTTATTAACAAATAAAAAGTTTGCAGCAGGAGTAGCAGCATTAGTAAAAGAAAAAATTATTATTATCAATGAAGATGATAATATTTTAAATATAAAAACATTACATTTAAATTTAAACCACTATCAGAATTATCTTTTTCTGATGAAAATAATCATTTGAATATAATAAAAATGGTAAATATTGTTCGTAACGCCATAACATCTAACGATGAAAATCAAAATGTTTTCTATGATAGTTCTGAAAATAAATGATGAAAAAATATTAATGGCTTGTGTATATAAGCCTATCAATGGAATTATTTAACATTTGTATTTGAATAATATCCACAATCGTAAACAAGTACAAAAAGTTAATTCCTATAGCATTCACTTCTGTTATAAAATTTGTGGTTTGTTTACAAGTTACAATTGGAAATTGTTATTGAAAAATACAATACATTAATGAAAAGAATTTAAAATTAATACAATAAAAAGAAAATAAAAAGAGATAATAATGAGAAAAAAAGGAAAAGGATGATGATGAATTTATCCTAACTACTACATTTAGAAAATTTTATCTATTATGGAATTTATTAATTAAAAAAAGAAGTATAAAAAATTTAAATATTTTCTCTCCATATATAAAAAGAAGATCATAAAGAAAAATAAACATAAACGCTTCAACCATCAATCATCACTGTCGCCGTCAGTATATACAACAATGACGCAACTCTATCACGACTAACAACAACAGTTCTAGAAAATGAAGAATGGAAAATACATCATCATCTTTTTCTAAAAAATTAATAACTAAAAATTTATTAATATAAAGATGATCCTCTCCTCCTCCTTCATCATCATCACCACCACCACCACTAGTATCTAAAGAAGAAGAAGATGATGATGATATACCACCATCATCACTAGAAGAAGAGAAAAAAGGGAAAAAAATTACCAAAAAAAAACCTAGTTTAGGAGAAGAAAAAACAAAACAAAAAATAAACATACATGGTAAAAAAACGGAAATCAAAACATGACATGATGATAAAACGAAAAAAACTACCACCATCAGGAAGAAAAGATTAAAATAAAAAGAGAAGGGAAAAAAGAATAGTAAAGAAGAAGAAGGAAGAAATATCCACTTTATAATAATTTTAAAAAATGCAGAATAAAAAATAAAATATAAATATATAAAGACAACTCTTTTATTTTATTTTATAAGTATGCAAAAAGAAAAAATGTAGATTGCTCTGGTTGTATTAAAAACATTTTTAAAAATCATATTAATAATTATTCAGAAGAATTTATTAATAACTTACAGAAAGAATAAAAACTTGTGGAGATGAATAATGATCTCAGTATATTCAATTACTTTTCAATATTTTAACATTAAACACTGACAAAATTCTATTTTTAATATAAAGTTAATTGAAAATAACACAAACAAACAAATAACAGCAGCAGTAGTAATGGGAAGAAGAAGAAGAAGAGGATGATAGTGAATCTAAAACTTAATTTTTAATTTTGGTAAAAACAGAATATTATGTGATGATGATGATGATAATTCTTAAAAATAATGATAATATTGGTTTAAAATTCTCCAGAACAAGTTAAACTTTTAGAAAATTAGTCGAAAACCTATTGGGCTTAACTGGTATATAGAAATACAATTAAAAATAGTAATCGAAAATTTTGTAATAAAATTCTGCAAAAGATGTTGTATAAGCAATGTATGGTAAAATTATAAAAGAAATTAATTTTATTGATATTATTTTATAAAAATATTTTAATTTTTTATTTTACTAATAATAAATAGAAATATCTATTACAAAACATTTCCCAATTATTATTTTATTTTTAATAAAATAATAAATGATGATGTCTACCCCAATTTAGCTGAATTTCAAAAAGGTTCCTAGATGGCATCACATCATTTTGAAAATAAAATTATTAAAATAAAGAAAACCTCTCTTTGACAGTAGATTTAAAATATGACGCAATTAATAATGTTTTTCTCGATATACGGAAATTTTTATTTTATTAATAATAAATAAAAATTTGAATTTATAAATAAATTTCGGAATGTTTGTGTATTTTTAATTTAAATATATTAACCCATAATAAATATAGACATATAAATATAAATGTAAACATTATTGTAGTTTTTATTTTACAAAAACAATTGCAAAATAATAAATATACATAAAAACATAAAACAAAAACAATTAAAATACTCGCCCACAAAAAATATAAATCGTTATTAGTGGCAATTATTTGTTGCGTGACATCCATACTTTTGTAATCATAAATTGCGTTGATATCGTCGACCCTTTTTTGCATAATTTCTGGCATATTTTCCAAAGTTGCGGTGTTAATTTTATTTTTTTTTATAACTTTATCAATATCATTATTACCTATCATATCATCAAGAGAAGAAATAATTAAAGAAGCATCATCATCATCATCATCATTCATTATTATTACACGTTGCCCCGCGCTGTTAATTTTTAAAAATGACAATATTTTTGAACGAAGCTCGTTCTTCTTCGGGATTTATACCCACGTGTCCAATTTTTATTACTTCATCATTTGAATGAAGATTGTGAAAATTTAAAAGACATAAAGAATACACGTATTCAGGTGTAATAAGAGGAGTTATATAAGTTGAATCATCATTTTCATTATCATTATTATTATTAATAGAAATAAAAGACAATTCGTAGAAATTGATAAAGGTAAATGATGATGATGATGGATGATGAAGAAAAGAATATGAAACTTTAACTAAATTATTGATAAAATTCGGCCCTTTGTTTTGATAAACTTTCACGTAGTAATTTCTCGATTATAACCTCCACATTATATTTACGAGTAAAACATCGAATAATGGTAATGATTCCTGGCTGATAATATTACATTCCATTACCTGGGATAAAGAAATTAAAATTCACATTGCTTTACCATCATTTCTACAACGCAATCGCTTTTTACGACACACGCTAAATTTAAAAACAATTTGGTATAGCAGCGGTGGCAATTCTCTCCTCCTTAGCTAAAAGACTCTATTTATAAAAGATTGTGAATAATATTTCAAGAGATAGGACACAAAATTGGTGATGAAATTAAACCTTCTTCCATTAAAACGGTTTCAACGCATTGATTTAAAATTTCTACAACGTTTTACCGATATCGCTACTTAATTTCCAGAAACGAGCATTTTCTTTTATTTGACATAAGGAAAAATTATTATTATTTTTTGTTCAATTATATTAATTTTATCAATTCGTTAAAAATTCGCATCGGTTTAGAATGAAAATAGGCTCGTCAATTTCTTTTGATTTATCTTCGCTTTTTCTGAATATAGTGATTTAAATGAAAAATTGATTATTACTACTCTCTACCGCCGCTTACGATAAACCCAATAGGACTACCTATCAAGAGTAACGCCTTGGTCAGAAATTGATTAACTAATGCTATTACTAAAAATATAATTTAACATTACTTGTTGTTTAAAAGTTCGACATTCATCATTTCCTTGTCGAATATTTTTCTAAATCTTTACAATATTCTTCATTAAATTTAGTATTTGTTGGGCGGTATCCCACGTAAGGGGGGGTGAATCTACTAGTCCCGCCATGTCGCATAATTTTATGGGTTCATTGTTTGATATTTTTATAAACTCTTCATCCGTTAAAAAGATTGAATCATCATTATTATTATTTTTCTAATAAATATCTCGAGGCTGGATAAATGGCTGGTAATCTTTTCAAATTTACCAATTGAATTCCACAAAACTTTTTTCTACTCAGTGCCATCATTGTAATGTTTTTCCATAGATCGTTTCAAAATCTAATTCTTACGTACTGCTGTTGCTGTCGCCATGTAATATTTTTTATTTCAAATTTTCCTAATAAACTCATTAAATTCTTCAACATTGCCAGAATAAGCTGCGCTATACTTCCACAATGTAAATTATTAATTGCAGTGAAATAACCAAACAACATTGTTATAACGGTTTATATAACATTTCAACATGTTACAACCCAATGTAGTAAATTCAACGGAAAAATCTGATGGATATAAATCTTTAATTTCTTGAGGAAAATTGGGAGGAATGGGTCTATTGACGCCCCAAGGAACATCTTTTATTATAATATTTTTAAAATATTTTGAATTTTTTCGATTTTTTAATGTTTCAAAATTTTTACGAAGTAATATTCTATTTATTATTAAATAACTCATAAGTAATATCAGTAAAAGTGGGTAATAGAAAAAGAAGAAGAATGTTATTTTCATTATTTTTATTAATTATCTAGTATTTGTTTTATTTTTTAAAATTATTATTATCACAACATTATAATATAATGTTGTGATAATAATTACATTTTTTTATATAATATATTATATTATATAAAAAATGTAATATATTTTATAACTTGAAAATATATAAAAAAATCTTTTTTTTTAATTAAACACGATACGGTATTGAAAAAGAAACAGCCTCTTCACGACAAACTGGACAGTGTAAACAAGTATAATTTTCTTTTTGATAAAGTGTTGTAAAACAACTAAAACATGTAGACATGTGCTTACAATTATAAAGAATAACCTCGGCAGTATTTATATAACATACTTTGCACAAATTTTCCTTTTCATTATTATTATTATTATAAAATATATCATCATTAGAATAATCTTCATTATTATTATTATTATTAATAATGCGTGGCTGAAAATTTAAAACATTACGGTGATTTTCTTTAAATGTTTGTATCAATTGTTTAAATTGAGTTTTATTATTATTTTTATAAATATTTAAAAGTTTTTTTAAGTTGTTAATGTTTATAGTTAAAGGAGGTGATGTTTTTTCTCAATTTTTTTGATAATAATTATTATTAAAATATTCTATTAAAACAAAAGGACACGCTGATAATATTTTGCGGTTCTACCAACGGTCACATCCAATTCCTAATTTTAAGTCCACCTAAACAATGGTAGAAAATAAAGTACACAATCTCCATATTCAGATAAAAATCCGCTTTGCAAATTGTTCCGGCGCTTTGATTTAGCTGCGGGCCATTTAAACCAAAAGTTTTGAAAAGTACTAAACGCTTTGGATAATCGCCAAACTTTCGCGAATAGCTTGTATCGGGTATAGATGATGATCAACTGTTTTCATCAACGACTTTATCGCTATTTTCGCTAATTTTAAATAAATCTATTCCTATATCGTTGAGGTATAAAATACTATTCCATATAAAATTCCCGGGCCATTTCATTATTATTAAAAGTTGTAGAAAATTTTCTATCTACATAAAAATTTTACCATTTCATTACTAAAATTTATGGGTATATTTTCTAATAAATTATTGTTTCTATCATCGCATATTCTTGTAACGCTTTTCTTTATAAAGTCAAAATCATCTTCTTTATTCATCATCATAATAAATGGACAAAAATGATTTTGTCCGGCTTGATAGACGCAACGGCCAACATTATGTCATCTGTTTCAGTCCAACTATCAATAGTTACACAAAGGCACAACGCATCTATCTATTATTCTTAAATAATAAAAACCATTTTTAGCGAGATCTTTTGGTTTTAACCACTTAATTGGCCAGTCTATAAAACTATCCAATCTTTCTTTTTCATAATAAAAAGAATAAAAACTCTTTAGTGGTTTAGAACGAGAAAATAAATTATCAGAATTCATTAGACAATAAGGATTTAACATTTTATGAAATATTATTGATTTTTTTTCATCATCATCATTTATATGTGTGATGATTGACTTTTCGTCTTTATGCAAATCATATTCTTCGTTACAATAATAACAGCGTATTAAATTTGTATTTTCAACCGCTAAAAATCCTATACGAGCCAATTTTAGTAGCACACCTGTTCAATTTTTCTTACTTTTTACGTAATCTATCAAAACTTTTCTTCTATTATAATTTCAATGAATAGGGGTCTATTGTTTTTGGCATTTGTACATGTGATAGCAATTATTTCTGCCATGTTGATAATGTCTATATATTTTATATATATTTATTTATTATATATATAAATTTTTTTTATTAATTATATTTGAAAACATTTAATTCTTATCATTATTGGTTCAAAGATGATGATGCACATAGTCACTACACCTTTTTCATAATAAAAATATTCAAAATTATATTTTCAAAGGTTTATGTGTTTTATAAAAAAGAAAAGTTTCAAGTAATATATATATCAAGAACTAATTCTTCCACTGTCACTGAGTAAACTCCACCACTGGACTGACTGGTAAACATTATCACCATCTTTTATTATATAAACATCACCACCCACCCACACCCACCTCCCGGATCCTTCTCCTAAAGGGATACTTGTTATTTTATTTTATTTTAAAAAATTTTAATAACAAGAATAAATATTATTATTATATATATATATTTATTTACATTATTTTAAAATAATAATAAAATAACTTTTAGTAAGTTTTGTGTGATTTTATATTTCTTTATATTCATTATTATATTATTTTTATTTATATATATATATATATATATATATTATATTATTTATTATATATTATTTTATTAAAATTTATTAATAATAATAAATACATATTTTACATTATTAAAATATAAAATAAAATAATCTTAGTAGGTTTTATGTGATTTTTTATATTTTTCTTGAATATAACTAAAAAAATATATATATATAAAAAAAATATTCACATATTAGTTATTTTATTTTTCAATGAAATGATAAATAAATACATTCCATTTTAATTCTTAATTTATTATTTGTTCATAAATTTGAAAAATATTTTTTAATTAAAAGATAAATTTGGAAATATTCACAAAGACTGTCGCTTAATAAATCCATATTATATTGACTAAAATGTTATGATGATTCGAAATGTTTCCAAAGTTTAATATGACCATTAGAAAATAAATTCACTCTTTACTGCAAATAGACGTAAGAAAAAGGAAACATTTTTTATACAACACTCCATATTATTATTATCATCATCACTATCTTCTTTTAATCGAATTTCAAATAAAAATAAATATTCATCTTTTTAATAGTCGACCAATTAAAAATGTTTATTATTAAAATAATCATTTCTTAAATAAAATATTGTATCAATATTCAACAATTTTATATTTTTAATATTTTTTAATTTATTATGCTTTTAAATTTCTAAAAATCAATAATTAGTTTAATTTTTTTTTGATATTTTAAAAGTAAATTTATATTTTTTTTTACATCATCATTCAATTTTTCATTTTGTGGTTCTAATGATTTCATACTATTATTGATTACTTCTTTTCATTTTATTTTTCTGAGAAGATTTTTTTAGTATATATTAAAATATTTTTCTAATAATAAAAATGAATGAATTTAATAACATTTAACTTTTCTACTTTATCAATAATTATATTTTGTTATTATATTATATATTTTATTTTATAATATAATTTTTTATAATAAAAAAATGTGGAAAGGTTATCAATAAAAACAATTAATGAAAAAGATATAGAAATTATGAATAAAAATTCTTCTTCTTCTCTCTTTTTGATAATGATGAATAATAATAATAATAATGGAAGAAGATGATGATAATTTATTTTAAAGTATGTAAAGAAAATGATGATGATGATGAGGAAAAGATTATGACTTATGTAAGCATTAAAACCAGTATATGATGCAAAAAAACACACAAATTAATCCTTTCCCAAATAATAAATATAAAATACCTAATAATGTTTATAGTGATGAAGTCATCAACTTTTTTACCAATCCAATCTTTGCGGTTTTGGTCAACAACGCACGATCGAGATTTCCATAACGGTTGTTTTGTTATGAACCAAAATATTTTGGTAGAATATTATATGAAATTCAAGAAAAGTTAATAAAAGAGCAAATGTGTCAAGTGAGTCGTCAATATATTAAATTTTAGATACTCTAACCTTTAATCCATTTACTGATGGTGTATGTGTAGAATGAATCTTTCAAAACTAAATTCCAATTATGGATTCTTTTTATCCACAAATGTCAAGAATAAATCGTACCACAGGATGATACACACAATAAAAATTTTACAAAATGATCGCTGTTTTATGATGCTCTAAGTCCACATTTATTCAATAGTCCTACACAAATATTGTTCCCGGGATATGATGTGTGTGTAAGATTATTACAATGGTTTCAAGTAGCCTTTTACTAAATTATTATAATAATGATGATGATGAAAAAATTTAGTTTCAAACGTTTGTATAAAATTGCAAAACCACTCACTACTCATCATCATCTTATCCTCTTCTTTTCATATAAACTGATATTGCCTATTATACTTTTACAAAATCGCTTAAAACCCGCTTCAAGTTCAGATTTCCATTAAAAGATTTTAGAAACTTTAATTTGTTATTTCCCAAAAAAGGTGAACTTTTTAGTAAAACAACTTAATAATAATGACAATACTGAAATTATAATGAAAATGATTGTTAAATCGCTGCATTAAACCAAATCGAAATGGAACGCTTTAGGAGATTAAATTTCCTCGATATGCGGCCGGTTGTATATAAAAGGGCATTTAGTTAATCAATATAAAAGAAGAAATGAAACTAGTCCCATTTCTGCCTTCAAACTAGCTACGGGTAGAGGATTTGAAACGAAACATTGGTACGAAACTACCAATAATCGGTTTTTATCCAACGCCGTATGGGGACATCAATTGTATACACTCATCATACTAAATCTGCGTATAAAGGAAAAGTTACGTTAAATCCTCTGGGTCCAGCTTTTAAACAATATTACGGATTAACGATGGCTATAAAACCCGGAGAAATTGTATGCGTTTAGATACGCGGGGTTTTGAACAAGAATCAAACAATAAAAATAATAATGTAACTGTTATCCCCCCCGATTATCAAAATGAAATGATGGATAAATCTAAAATAGTTTATTTACCATTGTTGTACAATTCGTATGAAATTGAAAATTAAAATTTTTATTATTATCACATTCATTCATTCATTTTATTTATTAATAATTAATAATTGATTGTTAGTTGGTAAAAATCCATCTTTTAACAATATTGTATACTTGGCGAGATTTGTCGTAAAGTTTTCATCATTTTTCATTTGGTTTAAATAATGTTGGTTAAATGTTTGAATTAAATTTTCCAAATTTTCATTATTATTATTTAATAATAATAATAAAATATCATTATAATAAAAATGGTCAAAAATGCTAATAGAATAATTTATTACTATTTTATACATTTCTAACATTAATATTTTTAAAACGTCTTGAGGATTTTAAAATTATTATGTATAAAAATACAAAATGGAATAATGTCAAAACCCAAAAACAAGTTAATTTTTTATCCCTTTTATTAAATTGTAAAACTCCCAAAACGGGTTCTTCCCGGCTTCTTGATATTCAAACAATCCTATTAGTTCTATATATGTATCATCCACTTGATAATATAAAATTGCCCGTAAATCAGTTTTTATATTTAATTTTTATCAATAATAAATTTATCATTTTCCCAGGGTAAAATATAAATTCAGCATAGGTTAAAATCAAGATTGGGTACATTTATTTTTTTTTCAGTACCTCTTATAAGTGAATTAAACATTTTTTATTTTGACAATTTTTTTTTATTTTTATATATACATATATATATATATATATATATATATATATATATATATATATATATATATATTATATATATATATATATATATATATATTATATATATATATATATATATATATATATATATATATATATATATATATATATATATATATATATATATATATATATATATATATATATATATATAAATAAAAATAAAAATAAAAATCAAATGACATTCTTTTACATTATTTTAGAAAATAGAAAAATTTCATTAAAACAGTATTTACATTATTTTTATAATAATAAAAACAAAATTAGCAATAATAAATGTTTTATAATAATAAAAGAATTTCCACCTTTTGATGAAAAAAAATATATATTAAATAAAAATAATAATAATAATAATGATGATGATGATTTTACACAAAAATGTATTAAAATTTTAATAAAAACGCAAAATATTGATAAAGAAATGTTGATAAATGATAAAGTTGGAAATGTATATTGCCCTCTTCACGAAAATCCCCAAACGTCTAAATCGCCATCGGGTAAATTATTTGTTAAACGTAATCAATATATATGTTTTTCTTCAAATTGTCCCATTTTATCCAATTGGAAAAATAATAAGATTATTACTACTAAACAATTATATTTTAAAATTTTACAACAGCGAAAAAAAAATTATTAATGACAAATCATATAACCCCCATCATCCACTTCTTTCAAGTTTTGGTATTGATGATGTTGTTGTTGAGGAATAATGATTGGTGGTGGTGGTGGTGAAGGAGATAAATAATAATTAGGGTCAAAATCTGTCATTGTTGTTGCGGTAGAAGAAGAAGTACTAGTGGAAAATTGTCTTTGTTTTTTATTATTATTAAATAAAAGCGCCGCTGCTTGTTGAGAAGAAGAGGGATAAAGAAGTGGCGCTGGATGTAAGGGGGGTAAAGAAGTAGGTGGTGGTGGTTGTGATGATGTTGCTACTGCTGCTGTTGTTGTTGAAGATGATGATGATGATGATGATCGAGGTTTTATAAATGTTGTTGTTGTAGTAATAACATTTTTTTCATTTTCAATAATATTATTATTAGATGATGATGATGAAGAAGAAAATGAAGATAAAGATGATGAACGTTTATTATTATTTTCATTACTAATATTTTTCATTTTTTTGTTTTGATAAATAATAAAAATACACACAATTATACTCATTATTATTAATAATAATAAAGTAACACAGACTATGATTCTATCCTTTTCAATTTTATCATCATTTTGAATCATCCAATCTTTTATCAATGATAAAGAATTTAAATACGGCAAAGATATAATGGATGATATATTAAAATAATTTAATACATTGATAATACGATCATTATTATTATTAACTGAATCAAATGTAATAAAGTCTTTAACAACTTCATTATGTTGTTCATCAAAAGTAGGTAAATGCACATTTTCTTCTTTTAAATAACATCCCGCTTTAGGATTGATACGAGAAATACCGACGGGAATATTAATAATAGTAATTGAAATATCAGTATCCCATTCACAAACTTGAGTGAGATGAAAGGAATATAAAGTACTTATAATCCAATTGGTTTGTGTTTTTATAATAGTTTTGGGAAATTCTCGTACTATCTGTCTTTTACAGTTTATCAATGTTGCGGTTTCATTTTGTTTAAATAATGATGTTAAACAACTCGGATGGGTTTGCATAGACAAAAATGCGGTAGAAGGAGTGCATAATTTTATATAATTATAATTAATTAAATTACAAGTATTCATATCTAATAATTCTGTATAAAATCCTTGATCTTGTCTTATGGCTATATATTTATTTTCTAGTTCTATTTTTTCTCCTACATTTTCTTTATTTAAAAACCAAAAAGAGGTGGCTTTATATAAAAAATATTTGTCTGGGATAGATTTTAGAGGAATTCGTAATATAAATATAAAAGTATCATTTTGTTTTTGAACCGAAACAATTTCAGAAATTGTATAATATATAGAATTATATTTTGGTAATACAGGGTATACTAGAGAAAGGTGTTCATAATTTTTTTAAACGTGTTAAAATGTTTTCGAGTTCTTGAGTAGGTAACAATACGAGTGATAATTTTCCATAAAGCATTATATTTATTTCATTAATAATATTTAAAACGTATCCATGTAATAGTTGAAGATTTATTTGAATAGTATTTATTGTTTGTAAAAGAATTGTTTCTGTGGATATATTACCCCATTCTCTTATTTTAATTCCCTCAGGTTGATCATTACTATTATTATTATTATAATTAAAATATGAATCAAACAATTGAGTCAATTTTGATAATTCGGGTTTAATATTGGATATAACAGAAGTGGCCATAGTGTTGTCACATTCCAATTTTATTGTCCATGTTGATAAGTTTTTAGTTTTTTCATCTATATTATTTATTACATTTTTATATTTATTTTCAACAAATGAAAGTTCTGTAATATGTTTATTATCTAAAATTCCCAGACGTTTTAAAAACTTGTTATATATATTTTTTGTGGTATTTAACGATTCAAGTAAAATGAGAATTTTTGTATTATATATCGATCGAAGGTGTTTGTTTTCATATTTTTCGTTATTTAAAGTAAAATGAATTACAAATTTATGAATTTCATCTATACATTGTTCTAATTTTTTATTATCATAACGTAAAAATAAAAAAAAAAATCCATTACTACTGAAAACTACTTCACCTTCATTTTCAAGAATTGTTCCCATAAAAATGGAATTATCATTATAATTATTATTATTATTATTATATTCTCCGATAAAGTAGTAGTAAAAATAATAATATTAAAAATTAAAAACAAATAAACTATCTTTATCATTATTGTTACTTTTTTTTAAATAAAAAGTATATACTGTATATATATTTTATTATATATATATATATATATATATATGTTGTTTATATTAATTTCACGCATATTCGAGTATATATATATATAAATTTATAAAAAAATTTTTAATATAATAATAATAATTTTACTCAAAAATCTAAAAAGTTATATATATATATATATAAAAAAATATAAAAAAAAAATCAGTATAAATATATAATATATATATATATATATTTTAATAAAATACAACAGTAGTTATTAAATTTTATGTAATATATAATAATAATTATTTTATTATTATATTAATTTATCTATGTGTATGATCGTTCACCATATCCAAATCCAAATACGTATTGTTCACCTAAAATATCAAAATATTCTTTTAATTTTACTAAACAATTTTCAACAGCTTTTCTTTCTTCATCATCATTATCATTAGTTGCTTCTATTATAGAATTTAATAAAGATTTCAATTCATTCAATGTATCAAGTTCAAAAAAGTTATTGAAGTTTATTTTATTATTTAAAAGTTTGTTTCTCATATTATTATATGATGTTTGTAAACAATCAAACTTTTCATCATTTGTAAAATTCAAATACGGAAAAGCTAAATTAATTTGAGAATAAGTTGATAATGCTTGTTTTAACCATAAAAAACATTTCTTTTCTTCATGAAATGTTGGAATTTCATCTTCATTATTATTATTTTCAACATAATTTTTATTTTCAGAAATAGTAGCATATAATATTTCGTTAAACTCTTTAAATGACGATGATGGTGTCGTTTCCATTTTTTTAATAATGAAATTTGTATATTATTTACGTGATATTTATAATTTAATTTTTATTATTTTTTTATATAAAAATAAATTTTCCTTTCTCATTATTTTATTATTATATTTATATATATATATATATATATATATTTATATATATTATTTTTTAAATATATTTCTTGAGTTTATAATATTTTGTATTTTATTATATATATAACCACACATATGTGAGAATGATGATGATGATGATGATGAGGGGTATATAAAGGCATCAACATTGAGCAGTAGCAATTCAGTGTGTGCAGAGTATTCACTCTGTTGACACCACTAGTTAGTACCAACGTATAGTGATAGTGATAAATTAATTCGTGTTTAGTATATATATATATATACTACTAATGATGAATTGGAAAAAATATAGCAGCAGTGATGATGAATAATAATCACATCAAAACAATATGGGTGATAATATTGGGAACAATAACAACAATAATAATTTTTATCACTGCCTTTATCCAAAGTTAAACTTGAATTTAATAATAGTGATGAAGCAATTTCACAAGTAAATCGAACGTTGCTTGATATGTTTTCACTACCACCACCATCATCATCCCAGTCATTGATGGATTCTACTAAAGAAGAAGAAGAACGACTCCATCGCATGAAAGAAGATACATTTTCACCACACCAATCATTGATGGATTCTACTAAAGAAGAAGAAGAACGACTCCATCGCATGAAAGAAGATACATTTTCACTACCACCACCATCCCAGGATTCTACTAAAGAAGAATTACGACTAGAAGATACATTTTCAGTAGCATCACATCTAGTTGTTAATGAAGATTACGATGATGATGATGACGACAATAGCAACAACGATCAAAAAAAGAAAAGGTAAAAAAAAATATTACCAACTCTTGTACAGCACGATGAATCTACTAAAGAAAAAGAAGAATTGGTAGAAGATACAGCATTTATCGACGATCAAGAAGAAGAAGGTAAAAAAATATTACCAACTTTTGTACAGCATCCAACAATGGATGATGATGATGATGATAAATGGAGTCATCATCATTATCAAATAACAGACTCACCATTATCACCACCACCAGAAGAATTATTAAATCGAGAAATTTCTTCATATTGGAATAATAATAATAATCTAATAAACTATAATCAACCCATGTTGAATAATGTAGAAAAAATGAAAATTACTAATGGTGCTTTACAAACAGAAAAAGAATTGGTAGAAGATACAGTTTCATCATTCATCGACGATCAAGAAGTGAATAATACTATTGCTAATGATGATGATAGTGCATTACAAATAGTAGAAGAAGAAGAAGAATCTGGGGTAAATCAAGAAGAAGGATTTGTACCACCACCACCACCACCGGAAATTAATAATGATGATAATGACTTGACATTTGTGTTACAAATAGTAAAAGAACCCGAGTTGAATAATGATGAAAACCAACAACAAGAAGATTTTGTTCCACCACTACCAACTTATCCTCCACCACCATTACCTCCTTTACCACCATCATCTCCCCCCCTTGGAGGAGAAGAGAACAATAATAAAAAGAAGTTGTTGTTGCCTTTAACGCCAGTGTTGTTGCTACCACCAAAATGGAAATTGCAACGGTTGGCAGTATTTCCATCTTTATCCATTCCAGACAAAGACGAAGAAACTTCTACTAGAAAAAGAAAAAGGGAAGAAGAAGAAGAAAAAAGGAAGAAGAAGAAAAAACAAAATGTAGAACAAAATGTTATCTTGGAATTAGGTATTCAAAAAGCAGAATGTCAGACCATAAATGATATAATAGATAAACTCAAAGAGTATGATGATGATTTTTTAAATTTTAGAATTACGGTGGATAATATTAATGCTTTCTTTGAGAAAAGAATAGATATTAAAAAGAGTCAAAATTCACATCGTGAAGAATGTTCATCAAGAATAAGAAGTATGAATGTTCATCATTATCATAATGGAGTAGATATTAACGTGTTGATAATGCATAATGTTTTATTTTATAATTCTCAACATAACTTTTATATTTATATACATCCATTATTATATTACAACAACATTATGAAAATTGGATTATGTAGCAGAAATAATATCGTAGTAGATGGTTACTTGTCTAAAAATGGGTTAAATCTCCTTATGCTTTCCATATCAAATCTTGTAAAAGAAAAAACAAAAGAATATCATGTTATACATAATAATAGTTTTTATAATGTTTTAAGGAATAAAAATGAAGGATATATTAAATTATAAAAATTAAGATTAATTTTATATAATAAATATATATATATTTTTTATTAATTATTAGGTTAACATCCTTGTTTAGGAATTAATAAATATATATATATATATATATACATATATATAACATGAATATATATATATATAGGAATTATAAAATATTATAGAGACATATATAAAGGAATTATAATAAATATAACAAGAAAAAATATATGTAATAATAAATATATATAATAAAATGTAAAAAATCTTTTTTTAAAATAAAAAATATAATAAAAAAAATATGAAAATTTGTTTAATTTATATTTTACCTTTAATATTTTCCATGTTATATTTTATATATATAAATTTATGTTATATATATAAAAGATATAAATTATTAAAATATATAAAATTATTAAATATCGATAATGCTTGGGAAAAGGATTATAAAGAATTAAATAGTTGGTTGTACAATATTAAAAAAAATTTAACGATTCAGGAGATTAATAATAATAATAATCCGTGTAAAACTACCAACACGGCTTTTTACGTTTCACCCAAAGATAGAGATTCTCCTTTAATATGTAGAAAAATAAGTCGTCAATACTGCGGTGAAGATGATGATAATAATAATATGGTTCTAGTACATATTCCTAATGAATCATCATCAAATTTTTTCGCTAGTAATGGTATGCAATTATTACCGAGAATCTTATTGCATTTATAAACCTCTATCTACGCAACAATATAAAAATGTAATGAAACGTGGGGTTTTGGAAATATTCTTCTAAAAATCAAAAATGGATATGTCATTCAAAGGTACCGGTGTATATAACGCTGAATTGGATGTGTTTGATCCTTGTCAACGCGAAGATCCTAATGGTAAATTTTTAATAGATGGTAAAATTATATCACCGGATGATATACCTATAAAATTTAATCCTGAAGATTTCTATTTTACCAATTTTCAATTAAAATGTGAATGTCAATGCGACAAGAATCGTGGATACATATTTAATCCCATCCTAAGCCGTACGAGTTGTTACAAGGATCCTTGTTTATTAGATTTACCCCCCTTCGCTGCTGCCGGGGGTTTAGATTTAAAATTAGGAACTTGCGATTGCGGTGATGATGATTATTTTACAAATTTGTTAAACAATCCTAAAAATCCTTGTACCGCTTGTCCATTTGATACTCCTTTATTCGATTCAAAAAATAATGAATTGGTAATTTACGTAAAATGTTATAATGATGATAATTTATCATTAGAAAATAATAATAATAAAAAAAGATTCGGTATCGTACCTTGTTTAAACGATGATGATAAACTACGGGGGTGCACTAAAGCTATAATTAAAGTTAAACATCTCGATAAAGAAGAAGACATGATAACGTTTGAAGAAAGAGTAGGATGGTAAAAAAAATATTATTATATATTATAAAATGTCTTTAACATTCGAAGCTATTAAAATACCATCCGTAGTATATACTCTATCATCATCATCGTACGCGATATAAACAGATTTAGTACAATGCGTCAATTTAATAGTCGCGTATCCGTATAAAGAAACTTCGTTAATTAAATTATTACGAGAAATTATAGCCGTATTGATAAACGCGTTTCTATCCATTCCTTCTAAAAACACGTTTTGGCTTCGTGAGATATTTCTCCCACAATTTGCCATAAATGATCTAAAGAAAATCTGGACGCGTTTGAATCTATAATTTCTTTAATTCCATTGTGAATAGAAATTTTGTTGTATACATTACGAATAAAATGTAAATAATTCTTCCTTTCCGTTGTTGTTGAATAATAATGTTTTAAAAATCTGCAAAATCTCCAAATGTAACGGTTGACACCGTTTTTAAATACGCCCAGGTATAATGACAAATATCTCTCAGTTTACAAAAAAATCATAAGCTGTTATTGATCCTTTTTTCATAGCCAATTTAAAAATGGCTCGGTGTATTTGGTCCGCTTTTAAACCGTATAACGAATAAAGCGTTTGACGTTCGTCGTGATCAAAACATACCCTAAGTTTATTTTGCGTAATTATATTATATTTGGGATGTACTAAATAAAACAATTCAGCTTGAGTAATTAAAGTAGTTGCTGGAATTATATGTAGACAATCCCGTCAAAAATCAGCGTTATTACCAGAAATGATTGAAGTTGATATAGCCATACAAGGATATTGCCAAGTGTTTTTAACGATATGAAAACTCATACTTCTTAAATCGAGCGTGGGATATCGATGACAAAGAACGTATTTGGGGGCTCCTAATTGAACGTATATAGCGTAAGGTAAAATACATTCGTGCGGTTTTAAATGAGATCTAGGTACTATAACTACTCTGGCTGATAAAACGTGTCTACGATTACAACAAATGGTTCTAAAAATACTAGCTTTACCACCCCTTTCTCGAGAAATGATTGAGCCGTGTTTAGTTTTGACGGAAGCGATATCAATGGTAGATGAAAGTAATTTTTTGAAAAAAGATAAAGGTTTATTTATTCCTACAAAAAAGGCAAAGGGGGGGATTATTTTCTCTTCTTTATTATTAATAACAACTTTTATTGAATAATATAAAGCTTTATAATCTCCAACTTGTTTTTTTGATGTCGGTTGTAAAGAATTAAAAAGATATTGAATTTTTTTAGAGGAAGAATTATTATTATTATTATTATTTAAAAAAAATTGGAATGTCGTAAATTTATATATTTTAAATATTCTAAAAATAAATTTTCGTGAAGATTTTGACATTTTTTATTTTCAAATCCTTTTATTTCTTTAATTGTAATTTTATTTTTATGCTAGTTTGAAAAACGTTTTGGCATTGAAAACACGTTACGTGTGAGGGACGACAATTTTTATTTTTTTTTTCGCAACAGACTACGCAATTTGAAAAATAACACTTGGAACATATTCCCATCATAAATTTTTGAACATTTTTAAAACAAGTTTTTGTTAAAGTGCCTAGTCTAGTTAACTTTAAATATTTAAAATTTTTATTGATATTTTTTTTATTTATTATTCCTTTTTGTATCATTATTATATTTTCAACTATATCATAATATGTCGTGGATGAAATTATTTTAATTTTTTTTTTATAATAATTATTATTACCTCTACCACCACCACCGTCGTCATTTGGTATTGATGATGTTGTTATAGATTTTCCTAAATAAATACTATTAATAGCTGATGTAACATTTTTTTGGTTTTCAGAAGGAAAAATCCATTTTTTTTTAATAATTGGCGTTGCTACCGTTACTTTTTCTTTTCCTTGAAATGAATTACAGCAAGGTGATAATGGTGGTGGTGGTGATGATGATGGTACGTGATAAGAAGGTGATATCGGTGGTAAACAATCATCATCATTATTCTTTTTCTTGAAAGAAGAAGAAGGAGGAGGAGGAGGAGACAAGGGGGGACAACCCGATGTTAATAATAATAATTTATCATTTTTCATTTCTTTTTTTATTTATATATATATATATATATTTATATCTTATATATATATTATATATATATATATATATATATATATATATTTATTATATTATAATATAAAATATTAAAATAAAAAAATTAAAATTTTATTATAATATAAATATATAAAAATTTATTTAAAATATTTATAAAAATAAATAAATTAAATTTTTATTTATATATATATATATATATATATAATAAATATATATAAATTTTATTTGATAAAAACAAATGATGGATTCAATAAGAACTCTAATAAAAATACATTAAAATGTAGAAATTTTATCTACATTACTATAGAAGGCAATATAGGTGTAGGAAAAACAACTTTATTAAATAAAATAAGGGATAAAATAAACATTTTGAATAAAAACAAAACTTGCTTTATAATATCAGAACCAGTAGAAATATGGGAAAAAACAGACATGTTAAATTTATATTATTCCGAACCATACAAATACGCTTTGCCATTTCAAATAATAGCCTATTGTACTACATTATTGCCCATTAAAAATCTTTTAAAATTGTCTTTAAGTTCTTCTTCTTCTCCTTCTCCTCCCCCCCCAATAATCATTTTTGGTGAACGATCACCTCTTTCCTGTATAGAATGTTTTACCCCCTTATTGATAGAACAAGGTAAAATTAATGTTCAAAATGAAAATTATATAAAATTTAAAGAAATTTGTAATCAAACATTACCTTATCTTTATCCAGACATTATATTTTATTTAGACGGGCTAGATGTTACAACGCTTTTAGAAAGAATAAAAATCGAAATCGACCGAGGAACAATATATTACTCGAGAATATTTAGAAAAATTGGGAGAAAAATATAATCAAATGATTAAAAATTCTCCACCCACACTTGTTATAGAAAGAGGAAAACATTTTAATAATAATAATGATAACGATGATATAGAAAATATTTTAAATGAATTACTCAATATTTTCTAAAAAAAAAATTTAAAAAAAAAATTTAAAATAAAAATTATTTTAATTATAAATAAATACTTTGTTTATATATATATATATATATATATGTATATTTTATAAAAAATAAATATATAATAATATATATATTATTATTATATATATATATATAAATAAATATATATATATACAAAATGAATACAAACAAAAAAATGTAAACAAATTTCAATTGGTAAAAAGACGATATTATAATAATAAAGAAAGAGAAGGAATTAATTAAAAAGAACGAAAAAACTGATAATAATAATAATAAAGATGATGAGAAACCAAAAAAATATTTTAAACAAAACACCAATAATAATAATAACCAAGAAGAATTATTATTATTAAAAAAGAAAGGAGAAGGGGGTAATAGGGTTGTATCTTGTTTTAAAAGTTGTGGGAGAGAGTGTCTATCATGTATTTTGTTTTGTTTTATTAATATTTTTAATTAATAAAGGTGGTATTTATATATATATATATATATACAGAAAAATTAATTTTCTTTAGACTTTTTATTTTAAAAAAATTTATATATATAAATTTATTTTTGTTAAACATATTTTAATAATAAATAAATGGTAAATATATTTTTTTATTATATATATATATATATATATATATTTTCTTCCGTAAAAAATACAGGATGATAAAATGAAATAATAGAATAAAAAATTATTTAATAATTATGAATATGAAAAAAATTAAATTTTTCAAATGTAATCTGTTAAATGTTATTATATTTTTAGAAATAAAAATAACTACAATTCTATCTAACAAACATTTCATTTACATTTGAAACTGAATTGTTAACATACATAATATTTATCATATGTATATATATATATATATCAACGTATAAAGTATTATACTTTTTTTGGAATTTTAATTACAATTCCATCCTCCTTTAACATTTTATTTACAAGATCCCAGTTTTTGCTGAAATGACCATTCTTTACACAATGGTTTAGAAATGAATTAACATCTTTAGTGATAAAGATATCAACACTACAATCAAGACCATACTCTACACCACTTTTTTCTGCAGCAAATTCAATATAATAAAAATCATCATAACCTTTATTATTATCCTTTAAATTTATTCGGATAACTAACCACAAATTAAAAATTTTATCTTCCATAGCATCTTTATCATCTTCTATGTATTTATCCATGTCAAATAATCTATCAATCATCTCTATGGTGATTTTAAACTTTTCGGGCAATTTTTCTTGTGATGTTGTTTGCCAAAAGTATTTTACATCAAGACATTCTAGTAATTCATCGCATGAATATAAATCATCATTGTTTTTTATAGTTGGGACAGCGCTTTTAAACCAAGAGTTTTTTGACTGGGGCATTACAATTCCATCTTCCTTTAACATTTCATTTACATGATCCCGGTTTTCGATGAAGTGACCATTCTTTACACAATAGTTTATAAATGAATTAACATCTTTAGTGATAAAGATATCAACATTCCAAACAAAACCATATTTTACACCACCCTTTTCTGCAGCAAATTTAATATAATAAAAATCATCATTACCTTTATTATTATCCTTTAAATTTATTCGGATAACCAACCTCAAAATTAAAAGTTTATCTTCCATAACATCTTTATCATTTTCTATGTATTTATCCATGTCAAATAATCTATCAATCATCTCTATGGTGATTTTAAACTTTTCAGGCAATTTTTCTTGTGATGTTGTTTTCCAAAAGTATTTCACATTATTAGAACTGAGACATTCTTGTAATTCATTGCATGAATATAAATCATTATTGTTTTTTATAGCTGGGACGGCACTTTTAAACCAGGAATTTTTTGACTGATTCATCTTTGAAGGTTCCGTTTGAAATAGAACCATAATCAAAAAAGTATATCTTTTAAAGGTTTATTTTTATTTTTTTTATATATATATATATAACCTTTCAGTCATGAAAGTTTTATAAATTTATCTAAATATGGGAATGTGTATATATATATATATATAATAAAATTTAAAAAATATATCTATATAAAAATCTATTAATAAATTTATCATATATATATATATAAATCCAATGGATTATTATATATTGAATGATATAAATTTTTAAAATGGATTATTAGAATAATAAAAATATCCATCATTAAAATAAAATAAAATGTATAAAAACCAAAATCATTGGATATAACATTTTTATACATACTTAATTTTAAATTGTATTGATGAGTTAATTTATAACCCGCTATTGTTAAGGAAGATATTACGGAATGTTTTGTACCAACAAATCTTGCATTATAAAATAAAAAAAAATAACAAAAAAATATAAATTTTTATGATTGTTTTCTATATTCACATTTATTATTATATAAAAAAATTTTGAATAAATTTTCATAGACATGTTTCATGAAAAAAAATGGATTTATATATAAAGTAATAAGATACTGTGAAAAAATAACAGAAGACTTTATTACATGATATTTATTTTTTATAAATAATTCATTATAAAAATATAGCCTATCTATATTTTCAATGCTTAACTTAAAAAATTATCGATGGATATATATATAGTAAAAATATATTTTTTTATCTAATCATCATCATCATCATCATAAATGACATCATCATCAAATGTGATATTGACTAAAAAACCATCCTCTTTTAGAGATTTTTGTATCAAGTTCCATTTATCACGTTTTTTTTTACTCGTTATACAAAGTTTCATAAATTCAACAACGTTTTTACTGACAAAAATATTGCCATTCCAGTTTTTTCCGTCCCAATAGTCACCCCATGCACATAATTCAAAGTAGATGCGAGATTCTCGATGATTTACGCGAGCAATCATACAAATTTTATTTTGAAATCGCTTGGTGGTAGTATAGTCAATATAATAAATTCTATCTATTTCATTCAAATCAATTTTGAAATATTCTAATGTACATATATCCCTTCTTCGTCCCATCATTAATATTCTTTTTAACCAATCTATTTTTTCTTCTGGAAATGTATTTAAAACTAATCTTGTTTGATCACTATAGAAAAGGTTATTTAGTATTCTTCCTATAGAGTTATACATATACAAATATGTATGTAAATCTGTATTCACTTCTGGAACGATACTTTTAAAGTCTCGATTCTGTAAAAATGACATTTTTTCTTATGTATTATTTTTCACAACTACTGGTTCGATTAATATTATTAATATTATTTTAAAATATATATATATATATAAATATTAAATAAAAAATATATATATATTCATAAAAAAAATTATTGTTATTGTTTTTAATTATTTTTTTAAATCACCAAATCAAGACAATTTTTTTAAATGTCCCTTTCCAGTATATATATATATATCACATGTTCTTCAGCTTTAACCAAATCAACAACCCTTTAAATAATGTTCTATTTAAAATAGAAAAGAAAAATATAAAATCCTCCAAAAAAAATATATTTATAAAAGTAATTTTTTAATATATAATCATCATTATAAGTAAATTGTTCTTTTTTACACGATTTAATAGTGCTCTTTAGTTTTAATCAAATCAATCAACAATGTCACATTTAATGAAAAATGAATACAAAAATTTAAAACACCTTTTTGATAATGAAGATGTAATATTTAATGCTATTAGACCAATTTTATCAAAAACAAGAGAAATTGATAATATATATTTAATAAAAAATAGAATTGAATTGTGTAATGGATTTATAATAAATGAAAATAATAATAAAAAGATACAAGAAGAACCTTTCCATGTTATTTGTAAGTGTTGTGGAAAAGAGTATTATTTTAAATTAATAATTATTCAACAAAAACTAGAAACAAATGGAAATTTAAAGATGAAATTTTTTATCATTCTTTATGATAATAAAGATGTAAAGAAAACTGTAGTAGTGAAGCGTAAACAAAGAACAAAATATAAATCTCAAATTATTATTAACTATAATAATAAAAGTTGTGGTAAAACAGACGAAAAGAATTCTTTTTTTTATAAAGGCTACTATATAAAATGTAATCATTATGCTTATAAAAATTACATAAAAACGAGGGCAATGAAAAAAATTCCGACTACAATAAGATATACATAAAAAAAAGATGATGATGAACAAAAATGTACCAACTCATTTAAATTATATATTTATAATTAAAAATATTAATGAAATTAAAAATATATTTCATCTGGTTTACAGAAGTTCAGAAAAAATGTGCGTTGATTCATTTTATTTTATTATATATATGTATATTTTAACAATTTATACTAATTTTAAAACTTAATGATATATCATTGTTAATCTGGTAACCACTTTTAAATAATAATATATAACAATCAATTTCAAACCAATCTTTTAAATTTAAAATTTCAATTCCAATTAAAGCGGGAAATGTTGAGTTTTTAGAAAAATGGTCATAAGGATAAAATCTTACATTATCATCATTATTATTACACTTTAATTTTAAGTTATTAAATATTTGTTTGTGGGGGTTATCTTGAAGAACAGATTGGGACATATCATTATCAAGTTTTAAAAGTATACAAGGACTATTAGAGAATAATCCCCATTTTTTTATAGCAATATTGAGGCCATGTATTGTTAAATTTTTCATCACAATTAGTTTTATTTTTATTACAATAGTCAATAAATGGTTGTATTTCTTTATTTTGTGCTTTTATATATTCTTCAATTTTAGCGGGATGATGTACATCTAAACATAATTTATTCTTCTTATCTAATGGTATAACCGTTTTTAGATATTTTTTTTCATCATCATTAAAAGAAGAAGTAGTAGTAGTAGTAGTATCGTCATATTCTTCTTTTTTAAAAGTAGTAATAATAATAGTATCATTATTATTATTGTAATTTTCTTCTTCTGAAATATTATTATATTCTTTTGATGAAATTATAGTAATAGTTTTATTTTCATCATCATCATGATTAATAGTAGTAGTTTCATTTTCTGTAAAATTCTTTAAAAATTCAGTTGTGGTAATAATTTCTTTTTTTTCTGTCTTTTCAAATACAAAAGGATAAAAAATAGTTGTAATGACGACGACAATAATAATAATAATAATACCTAGCAAAACAGTGCATATTCGTATTCTAGAAAATTTTTGTTGGTGTTGTTGTTGTTCTTCTTTTTTTACTCTGCAATCGCAATAATATAACCATTTGTCGTTATTTATTATTATTTTAATATATATATATGTTAAAATAATATATAATAAAATATTAAATAAAAAAATTATTATTTTATTTTATATATTACATTAAATACCTTTTCCCCGAGTTAACATATATATATATAGGTTCAAAAAAGAAGAAAAATAATGATAAAACGTTAATAGTTTTTTCTATGTTGCATCACATGGTGGTTATTTATTCTCGTCTTGTTACAACAAGGGTTACAGTTGTTTCAAAGCCTCGTTGGAGGTAAGAGCAATTGACTGACTCTCTATAGATATAATGGTAGTCCCTCATCAAATAGGTGACCCGGTGAGATCATTCGTTCGTATTCCTGGAAGTGGTCATGTTATAACCATGCCTTCTTCATGTCTAGATCTCGGCAAGATATCCCCCATAGTAGCAGCATTTGTTCCTAATTCTGCAACACTGCCTCCAGTCTTGGCTCTGCGACAGCAGAGGAAAATAATAATACTAATAAAAAATAGAAATGATGATGATGATGTCATCAAGAAGAAGAAGAATAATAGGCAAGAACACTTCTCAGAAGCTTTGATTCAAAAAACTAAAAAACGAGGCAATGAAGAAGAAGAAGAACAACAACACAAAGAAAAAAAGTTGCGTCAAGGTGAATCATTAAATGTTGAAACACCTACAATAACACAGCTTCTTCGGGAATTGTCTACTCTACGGGCAGAGAATGCCCTCCTTGAGAAAAGGTTGTCCCTCTTCCATCAGCTTTTTCGGGACAAGAAAAAATTAGCGTCAGTTATCCAACGTCTTGATTTAAAATGATTTTTTATTAAAATTTTTTTATAATAATAAACATTTTTTTAATTGTCAACTTTAAACCAAACCTGTATGTAATACGAATTTGATTATGTATATATATATTTTTATTGAAACAATAAATAAACAATTATATTATATCAGTCAGATTTTTAATGATAATTTACCCTTTATAAATAAATGGTGTGTGTATTTATTAATTATATATTATTATTAATATAAAAAATATATAATAATAATATAATAAAAAAATATAATATATATATAATTAATAAAAATAATAAATAAATTATTTTTAATTGATTCAAGTTTATATAAAAAATAAAATCAAAAAGATGAATAAAATTTCCTCATAAATATAAATGTTATTTTATTTTTTTTTTAATTACAACAAATGATAAAAAATATATATTTTTTCAAATTTTTAAAACGAAGAAGAAACCCTCTTAATTCTATCTTTTAAAGTTTCGTTGGAATTATCATCATCGTCATCATCATTATTATTTTTACTAAACCAAGACCACATTTTTTGTGCCGTTGAATTATTTGTAACAATTTTGATTATTTTCTCGTGTCTTTTATTTATCATGTTTTTAAACTCTTCTCTCTCATCATCATTAGCATTTACATTCAAGTTATCAAAATGACCACTATTAGAATGATACATATATATAAACAATACGTTGGAATATTTCTTTACATCATCACTACTTATTTGACGGCCACGGCCAAGTTTTAATAAATTTTTATAACCAATGTATATACAAATAAAATCATTTATTGTTTGGCACAATGAAAGAGCTTTAATCGGACTTGGTAAATGTCCATACTTATAAAAAGGATTATGGAAATTAAAAAACACTTTAAACAAATTGGCCCTACTTTGTTTCAATTTTATCAATACTTCTTCATCATCATCATCATTGAGATTTTTTAAAATGATTTTATCATTTATTTCTCTCAATATTGGCTCAATAAATATTTTTAATATTGCACCCCTTTTAATAAAATTATCGTAAGCAATAGATTGAACAAATGTCCATGTTTTTTGCATATCAACATTATTAAATGTTGTTGTTGATGATGATGATGATGTTAAAAATGTTTTAAGTCTTTTAATACCTTTTATTAGTGAATTATTATCATCATTATTATTATTATTATTTTTATTATCAAAAAAAATTTAACATGCGTTGTATAAACGATATATTATTTTCATTAATAAATGAAAAGTATGTTTTATTTTTACATCTTTTACTCTTTTCCTTTGACAAATATTCTTGACGGTTTTTATATAATTGGACATTTTATTTTCAATAAAAAATATTTCATCATTTGTCAGTTTATTAAAAGAAGAAATTTGTCGTTCTTGTGGACAAATTAGCAAAGAAATGATATTTCCTTCTTTTTCTTCTTTCACTAGTTCATTATTGTCAACATTAAAATTCTTAATATTTGGTTTACTATATGTTGTCAATTCTTCATCAGCTTTTGTCATAAATTGAATGAATTCTTCATTATTAGTATTACCACAGCTTATGGTGAGCGTAACTAAAGGACGTACTACTTCAAAATTATATTTTTCTTTTCTCCAACCTTGAAAAGTTGAATTTTTTTTCTAATATTATCATCATCCGCTGATACTTGAGGTAATGTAGCTGTAATAATGTTATTAATTTTAGAACTTACAAATTTGATAACGTTAGATTTTACTTTTAATTCGTCTAGTTTTACCCAAGGCCAAAAATCCAAAATTTGTTCGACAAAGTATACATCTTCAATAAAATTAAATTTAGGAATTCTATTAAAATTTTTATATAGAAAAGTTTGATAAAGGGGTTAGGGGTTTATCTACTCCACTCGCCATTATAGAAAAAATTAAGCCCATCAATCCTCGTACTTTTTAACTATTCCGTCATTTTCATTCGATTTTAAATGGTTAATATTACCAGTTAAACGTTGTATAGCGTTACACAAGAGTCGTAAACCATCCTTCCAACGATGGGTGAACTGGCTTCGATAATAATACCTCGTTCTTTCATCAAATGAGAAACGGTATTTCTCAACATTATTCTCGCGTAATCTATATCTCCGTTGGGTATCACCGTAGTCCAATTATGTTTAGTAACCGATTCAACGCTACTCATTATTTTTATCATATTGTCTAAAATGGGAATAATAATCATCGGTGAATTATTATATTTAAACGCGAGTGTATAACCCTCCTTTCCTCCTTCATTATAAGAAGATTCCAAATATGTGGCCGCCAAGTCTCCCGGAGTTTCAAAAAATCTATCATCTCTAGATAAAAAATTGATATCATCTCTTTCTTCATCCTTTAACGCTAGTTGAAGTTGATTAAAATTAATTTTATATATTAACGCTCCTTCTTGTTCGCATCCCTTCGTTAAAACCGAATCCAATTCTTTAGAACTTAACCATTTTACGTTTAATACATTACTTTGAACTTTAACCATTTTACTAACATCTCTTTTACGCGTTCCGTCATTTATGATTTAGTAGATACGCATCGTTGTAAAACGTCCAAAATGATCTCATTGTATTTTTATGATGATTAGATCTGTCAAGTTCTTTTTAACATTTAAAATATATGTATTAAAGGCAATAAAATCATTCGTAATTTCTTTGGGTAAACATTTTTTCAATTCATTTTGCAACCACTGTTTATTAAAAGCACTGTTATCAATCACATTATTATTTATATAATTTTCATCATTTACACGTATCAATTCTTTTTCTAATAAAAATTTAAAAACACTTCCTTTTGT
This sequence comes from Macrobrachium rosenbergii, assembly GCF_040412425.1. Lineage (NCBI taxonomy): Eukaryota > Metazoa > Arthropoda > Malacostraca > Decapoda > Palaemonidae > Macrobrachium > Macrobrachium rosenbergii. The sequence continues at coordinate 12,950,786 of NC_089795.1, read as the reverse complement.
GTGTATATTTTTAATTTATTGGCCAACATTTTTATCATTTCATTAAAAACTGCTCCGGTTATTACTACTTCTAGTTGAGCAAAAATCACATTTAAAGCTAATATTAACCTTTTCTCATCTTGTTCTTTTTTTATATATTTTTCAGTTTGCATATTTTTCTACCGCCGTTAAAATAAAATTAAAATTTTCACTATTTTCTTTGGTTAAGGTAAAAACTTCTTTTCCATTTATATCATAAATAGATTGTTTATCCGTATTTTGGGGAAATGCCGGGACAGTTAATGATGATGATGATGACCAACCATATTTATTAATAATATCTTCGAGTTTAACTTCGTCTCCATATTTCAAATTATCGTCACCGCATAATCCACGGATATAAAAATATTTATTTGTAGAAGGCATATACATAAAAATGGTAGATAGGGGTCCTTGATGTATTAAAGCCAAAGAAATGTTTAAATCATTAAGATTCACATCATTATTATTTACAACAATAAAACAAGCATTTATTTTACTATATATAATAGGAGCATTGGCAATATTATAATCATTAGAAACTATCATTATGGCCTTTTTGGAATATTTTATATCGTTGGAATATTCCATAGATATTTCAGAGTTTTTCATGGGTTTAGAAAGTTTTATTAATGCATGTTCAGAAATGACTGATCCTCCTCCTATTGGAAGTGATAACGCAAAAATGTTTATCTTCATCATCATCATCATCTTCATCATCGACATTATATTTTTTTATATTATGATGAAATGTATATATGTTGTTACGGGTGGTTAAATTTGATATCTTTTCCACCATATTTTTGTTATTAAACTTTCCTTTTCTCTCTTTAAAAGAGGTTCTTGAATGATTAATACAACATTATCATCATTATTCTTCTTATGATGATAATAATGATGATGTAATTTTAGTCTTTTAAAGTTTTGTAAATATTCTCCTTGATTATTATTATTATTTATTATCTTCATAGTAGAAGAATGTTTTTCTTTTATTTGATCATTAAATTTTTAAAATCTTTTTTTGGTAACGCTTCATCATCAAACCCACGTCAAATCTTTCTTCCGAAAAGAAAAAGTTGTTTTAAAAATGACCATTTTACTGTATTGCTTTCGGGGCTATATTCAAATTTAGCCATGAATGCAATACTAGAATTGCCCACAAAATCTTTAATTAATGGGAAATGGTAAATCCATACATTAAAACTACCGTCATTATTTTTATCCGTAATACAAATATTCGGTTCACAATCCCTCAAACTGATAAAAGATTGCTTGCGGTATCCTTGAAAAACAACGCATCCAGCGTAACACTTTTTTTTTTTTTATTATTATTAGTAAAGGTTAAATGTTGTAATAACATATTACCCGATCTCTCATCACCAGAATGTTTATACGGAACATCCTTGATTGATAATTTACTATAGTATAATGGTGCATGATCATCTGGTAAATTTTCCGGTATGACTACTGTGTCAAAATACTTGGAATTAATAATGTTAGATAAAGTAAAAATAAATGGCATTTTTGTATCAACATTACACGTTAAAGACATTTGTCCTTCGGGTATCATATAGAATTTACTATTATTATTCTGCAAAATGTTGAATTTTGATAATTTTTTTTCAATGTTAATTTCACGTTCTTCCCACGAAGTTGTTTCCATTATACTTTCCACATTCGTTGGCCGTTCAAACATTTTCCACGTTTGCGTATTTTTATTTTTATCAAGTACAAACATTTCATTTTTAAATATTTGTCCAAACTGTGCACTAGTGTTGTTTGAATATAGTTGTAAGACATTTTTCTTTAAACTTTCCTCCGCTGATTTTTTATCAAAGATTATTGGGTCATGAATTAATATTACTGATGACCCATCATCACCACCACCACTATTGTTATTGTTCATCTTCTTTGTCACAACGAGAATGAATATGAAAACCACAAACCTCGCGCTATATATATATATTACTTTTATAAATGAGAATTATTATTATTATTATATTATTTATTATATTTATTTATTATAATAAAAAAATAAAACATGAATAATAAAAATGAAAAAATTATAGCAATATACAATGAAATACAATTTTTATATAGTAAATTGAAAATTCGAATGTTTATGTTTAGTCTTTATTATAAACAACTAATTATATATTACAAAAAATATAATGAAAATATAACAAAAAATATTTTAAATAATAAAAATTGATAATGATGTTGAATAGACCTATACCAGTATATCGTATAAAAAGTAATAAAAATAATAACAACAATAATACTAATTTATCACCACATATAATTAAATTAACTGAAAAAGAATATTATAAATTAAGAGCATTTAAATTAATTTTAGAATACTTGTTAATCTATGACAAAACAATTCAAATGCATTTAAAGAAATGGCGAGAATATTTTTATAATAACGTTGAAATGCAAAAAATATATATCAAACTTTTATTTATTCTTTAGATTTAATTTATACAAACGGAAGAATGAAAAATCAATATTTTACAGATAATTTACAAGAAATTTTAAATGATTTATATTTTTAGAAAAATATATATATAATAACAACGCCAAAATGCTAAAAAAATATATACAAAAATTTTTATTTATTTTTCTTTAGATTTTTAGTTTATACAAACGAAAGAATGAAAAATTAATATTTTACTGATAATTATTTACAAGAAATTTTAAACGATTCATATTTTAAAAAATTAATTAAAATAATAAAAATATAAAAAATGAAAAAAAATTTATTTTCTAGGCCGAAAAATTTTTTTTTGAAAATTTTTTGGGAAAAATTTTTTTTTTAGTAAAAAAAAATATTGATTTTGGTACACTTTTTGGTCAATTTTAGGTGTAATTTTATGTAATTTTACAGTAATTTTATGTAATTTTTATTAACTTTTTAAAAATATTCAAAATATTACGGTTAAGAAAATAGATTTTAACGAAAATATTATGAATTTTCCAAAAATATTATGAATTTCCGAAAAATATTATGAATTTTTCAAAAATGTTATGAATTTTTTTTTAAAATATGATGTAAAATATTATAATATTATAGCATTTTCCATATTATAACCCATATAAAAACCGAACTCGGGTACTTAATATTGCCATAATACGGGTTTTTTTCTAGTTTTTCAACCAAAAACATTAAAAACTAAAATTTTTGTTTTTGTATCAATTTTACTGCGATAAAATGTAATATTTTACACCTTTTTATATTTTGTGAAAATTTTTGAGTTTTTAATAAAAAAACTAATTTTTATTAATTTTTAACAATAAAAACTAATAAAAAAATAATAAATAATAGTTTTTTTAATAAAAAAACAAATTTTTATTAATTTTTAACAATAAAAACTAATAAAAAACAATAAATAATAGTTTTTAATAAAAAACTAATTTTATTAATTTTTAACAATAAAAACTAATAAAAAAATAAATAATAGTTTTTTAATAAAAAAAACTAATTTTTATTAATTTTTAACAATAAAAACTAATAAAAAACAATAAATAATAAAAAAAAAAAAAAATTAATTTTTATTAAAAACAATAAAAAAAATAAAAAAAGTTTTTGTTTTTACAAAAAAAAAAGTTTTTTGTCATTTTTATTAATATTTTGATAAAAAAAATTTCATTTTACAACTTTTCATCTAAAAAAATATAAAATAATACATTTTTTCTAAAAAAATGCAAAAATTTACAATTTTCATTAGTTTTTTTTACTTTTTTTCATTAAAAATATAATTTACAGCATTTTTTTTACATGTTTATTCATATTTTGATAAAAAATTTTCATTTTACAACTTTTTTATTTAAAAAATGGTTATTTAAAATTTTTATTCATATTTTAATAGAAAAAATTTTCATTTTTTACCATTTTTATATAAAAAAATGTAAATTTATAAATTTTTTCTTGTTTTTAGAGTAAAAGTTGAAAATTTTTCATAAAAAGATTTTTTATTGACATTTTTATTTATATTTTGATGAATATTTACAAGTTTTTATCTATAAAAATTGTAAATTTATAATTTTTTTCTTGTTTTTAGAATTAAAAATAAAAAAAATATATAAAGATTGACAATTTTTTATAAAAAATATTTTTTTGACATTTTTTTTTTGTATTTCAATGAATTTTACAACTTTTACAATAAAATTTATACAAAAAAATTGTCATTTTAAAAATATTATTTAAAAAAAAGTAAATTTATAATTTTTTTTTTTTTAAAAATGTAAAAATTTAAAAACTATATTCATATTACTTTGATGAAAAAAATAATATAATTTTTTCTTGTTTTTAAATATAAAAAAATCTACAAAAGATGTATAATAAAATAAAATAAATATTTTTTATATATATATATATATTGTTTTTCTGAAAGGATTATATAAATATATAATGTCTATATAATGAATTTACATATATATAAAATAAAAGACGTAAACAAATGTGTTAATAAATAAAATTTATATTAAAACCTGAATTTATAGTTAATGATGTATTATTAAGAAATAAAGTTGGTGGTGGTTATATTATAATAATTAACGCCAAATTAAATTTTTAAATAAAGACATGAATGAAGAAAAATTATTAAAAGAATATTTGTTTTAATTTTAGTAATGGAAAAAAAATTATTGTATTAAATTAATTATTCAAAAAAACTGAAACAAAAGGAAAAATTATAAAATGTTTTTTTGTTATGATAATAACAGACTTAAAAAAAATAAAACAAAAATTAAAACTTTAAATTGAAAAAAATTTTTAATTTTAATTTGATTAAAATTAATTTTATATTTTATTGATTAAATTTAAAAACTTTTATTTCGTTTTTGGCGTCGGTGTTGTTTATTTTCGAGAATGATTAAAAGTCGTCTAAACATACCAATAAAATCAAAAAATAAATTCATACTATGCGCAATGTAATCTTTATCACCGCCCTTTACTCTTTCTATAATGTCATGCGTGTCATAAACTATAAAACCACACATTATAATCAATCCAACATAAATTCCTACATTATAAATTAATTCTGAATTGAAAAAAATTCATAAAGGTGAGTGTAATTAAGATGATCATTGCTGAAAACAAAATTCCTAAAAATAAGTAATTAATATTACTTTTAGGAGCGAATAATGCAGATAATGAAAAGCAAGTAAAGACGACACCCGTGCATCGAGAAAAGCCTGTAAGATCAAAGCTGGATTTTCTATAGTCATCGCGAAAAGAGGACCTAAATTAATTCCAGTTATAAAAAGCGCAGAGACCAAACAAAGACAAACGCGTCAGTTGATTTTGTGCATTACGTGGAATAATAATTAAAAGAAAAATGCAATACTTAAATTAGCGAGGGCAGTTGATAAACTAGCTTTAATAATGTCAAATGAATGTGTACATCCTCCAATTGTAGCAGCCAAAACGGCTAATGTTAAAGTTGCATATACATTTTTTAAATGTTTTAAAATTAATAAATTATTATTATTGTTTTCCAAAATAAAATACTTGTCATATACATTTTTGATTGAATATTTTAAATCAAAAACAAAATTTTTTAGATTAATCAAAGTCATTATTAGTATTATATTACCACGTTTATTATATCTTTATTTATATATATATATATATATATATATTTATATATATTATATATATATATAATATATAAAATAAATATAAAAATTAATTATTTTTTTTATTTTTATAAAATACAAAAAAAAATATTATGTATATAATAATAAGAATATATATATAATAATAATAAAAAGTTTATTATTGTTTTTATAAAAGATATATATTATAAAAACTACAAAAATAATTTATTAAAAAATAATATTTGAAAGTTTAATAATATGATTTTTTAAAATAAGATGTGTATAACCCTAGTTTTTTTATAATGAAAAATAAAATTTTAAGATGAATCAATATTAAAAATGTGGATAAAGATGTGTACCACCCGTAGAGTTTTTAATAATGAAAATTTTCAAATGAATTAAAATTTATTTTTAAAATAAAATGTTGCTAGAGTGTATATATATATAATATTTTTTAAAACTACAATAATAATTTATTAAAAAAATAATATTTGAAATTTTAATAATATGAGTTTTTAAAATAAGATGTGTACAACCCTAGTTTTTTTATAATGAAAAATAAAAATTTTTAAGATGAATCAATATTAAAAATGTGGATAAAGATATATACCACCCGTAGAGTTTTTAATAATGAAATTTTTAAGATGAATTAAAATTTATTTTTAAAATAAAATGTGTTGCTAGAGTGTATATATATATATATATTATTATTAAGTGGATAAAGGTGTGTATCACCCCAGATTTTTATTTTTAAATAAAGTGTATATATATATATTTTTAAATATAATTATTTAACCAACGAAATTTTTGATAATTTGTAACGTCAAATTCAACGTCTATATTAGATTGAATAAATTCATCGTGTATTCGTTTAAAAGTATTTGAACAAGCTATAAATTCATTATCGTTTTTTCTTTTTTATTATTTTTACAAATGGGTAAAATACAAGTTTCGGATCTAATTTGACTAATATCGCTATTAAACCGCGCCAAACCCATTCCACTAAAAGCCATTTGTTCTTGAAGTCCCGTAGCAAATCCTCCTTTTTACCTCGAGTGGGGGCCCTGAAAATTCCATTCTTACAATTTCATCAGGATGCGAACATTGCATCATGGAAGTCGCCTTGTGGTTGTTTACAATAAAATACCTAGTGGTATATAGACTTCCTTTGACAATTTCGTGAGGTATAAAGGGGATCATTGGGATTTTCTCTCATTACGTAAATAAATCCATCATTTTCATTTAATTGTTCCTTTCTTTTATAATCTACCGCTGATTTATTATTATTATTAGACAAAATAATAGGTTTTATATAGGTAAACCCGACGTGGGATTTATCAAATCACCAGTAACTAATTCATTACCCAGTTCTATATAATGAATAGCATCATTAATGTTAAAAAGAAAAGAATTGTTTAAATATGGATTCTTTTTTTATTCGTTAAATTAAATCCCGTAATTAAAATATTATCCAACGTTTGCCTTTTTAAATAAAATGGGTTAATTATTAAATCTGGTATAATATTCTTTTTGTTTGAGGATGAATGACAAAGGGCATGTTTTCATCCGAGATTATATCCACAATGACGCCTTTATTCGTAGTAGTAGTTTGTAATTTATCACCGACAGAAAGGTATAAACTGAGTTGCGTAACATAAATACATTTTAAAATAAGAAGCATTTTCAATGTTATCACATTTAATATTTTCACATCTATAGTTACCGAGTTTTCTTTGAGAGGAAAGGGAAAGATGCTCTTTCCTTTTTTTAAAAAATATTTGTTGTTCTTCTTGCATTTGTTGTTGTTTAGTACCTATCCAAAAAACAAATATAGTCCAGTTATTTGGAACATCGTGAAAAAAGGTAATAGTTTCTTTCGTTTTTATAATAATTTCCTTTTCATTACCATTTTTTGTCGTTTGTAAAATTTTTACAATCAATTCGGGAGAAAATATTTCTATCGTAATTTCGAATGATTCTTGAAGATATAAAAAACTATTTTCATTATTATTATTATTTGTGACTTCAAATAATCCTATGGGCATTCCTATACGTAAAATGTCAGATTTTTTTATCAAAGGTTTAAAAGATATACACGACGAAGCAAAATTATTATTATTATTATATACGAGTTTTATGGAAGCTGTTTCGTACGAAACGGCTGAAAATTTACCATTATCAATCGCCCCCCTTCTAACTGTAATACCATCCTCTTGATTATTAAAACCCCCAGCGATTAAAATTTTTGGAAACCATCCTGGTTGATTAATCAATTCTGTAGGATAAGATTTAGATGAATAAAAGGCCACCGTTTGAGATTTTTGATGTAATTCTCCTATTGATAAAGAATTTGTGGGCGTTCCGATAAAATTTTTGGCGGTATAAGCTGCGTGACCGATCGTGGTAAATGACAATGTGTGGGAAATGGTGTCAAACGGAGAGAAGGACCGAATAAGTTTGGTATTTTATTTTTATTATTATTAATTAATAAACAATATTCCCTAGGTGAATAAAATAACCCATCTACGTGCAACTTGTAAAAATTCTTACTAAAACTCGTACAAACCCAAAATTTATTTTCTTTTTCTTCCGTTAATTCAATAAATGGAATGAGAATTTTTAAGGCATATTGAGTCATTCTATAATAATTTAAATCATGCAAAAATTGATCGTAAAGATATCGTAGTTGTCGCTCCGTTAATATAGCGGGAATTTGGGGAATAATTCGATATAAAACGTGATTGATACATATATAAATAAATTTTTCATCGTCTGGTAAATAATTTTTAATCTTTTCAGGATGGGAAATTTTACAACATCCATTAGGAAATAATTTATATAAAATTTTGTCCATGTTGTTGTTGTACTCATTAATCACCGCTCCCGGTCTTGAAATGAAGCAGTCGATTACGGATTCTAATACTAGTCCAGAATTTTTAGGCGTATCCGCCGTTACGATCAAATCTATAAAACCTAAATTATCTTTGTTTATGTATTTAGGTTTTGTAGTTTTTGAGTCTTTGGTCAACATTTTCTGTATGGAGCAAGCTATTCCGCAAATATTGTGATAAGAATTAGTAGGCGCATTTTTAGTAAATCGACCAATTCTATGAAAATCTAAATAATTGCCAGTTCCAATTATCGACGGTGCCTTGTTTTTTTGTCTGTCAAAATTAATGTAGTCTTTATCTAGTATACTCGTCTGAGAAATGGTAATATCAGTTTCACCCATTTTAATCATTTGAGATAGGTTATTAATAAGGGATATTTCAGTTATAGGTCCCCGAGGAAAATGAAACCATTTAATTATTTTTTTAGTCAAATCTACATTATTTAATAAATCTTTATTTTTGATAATATTAACTTAATTAATTCTCTTTCTGGATCATCATCATCATCATCATTATTATTATTATTATTTTTTTTTATTTGATGATGAATCTTCTGATTTAAGTTTTATATTTTCACCATTAATGATTTCATTTTTTTTTTTTTTTACAAATCTTGTACATGTTGATTAAATCTTGAAAATTTATGTCCAAAGATGAAAAACTTGTATTATTATTATTTTTCTTTTTATTGCTATAATAATAAAATGGTTTCAATTTATTTATAATTTCATTTTGTTTATTTATTTTTTGAATTTTTGCGATTAAAATATCAATAAAGGAAATAAACACGTCACCCATACTGTAACTAGCCGTATTGTTCAAAGCATTATTATCCATTACTGTTGTGTAATAATTTTCTAAAAAGGCCAATGAATAATGGTTGATTCATTATACATAATAAATTGTTTGTATCGTTGTTGTTGTTTTTCATTATTATTAACCTTTTTTCTTTTTATATTTCTAATGTGAATTTTACGTTTATCTACCCAGATAAACGATTTCATATACAATATATTTTGATTTATTACAAAATTACCAGGATATAAATCTCTTGGATAATCTTGACAAAATAGACATTTTAAAGGAAACCAAGTATACGAAAACCATTCGTCTCTATCAACGCAGGTTGCGTCCCTTTTTTAAGGATTTTTTGTGGATTAATAGTTGCCACATTTTCCCTTCTTTAAGAATAGGAATGATAAAAGATGTTTGTGAAAGATTTGGTTCAAATAATGATGTCAAGGTAAAACCTACACCTAAAATAAGTTTTTTCTTAGAAAATAATCCACTAAATCTGTTTCATTTTTAATATCTTTATTATTATTAATGATTTCCTTTTGATAAAGTAAATTAAATTTTATTTCTTTATACTTATTAAAAAGCCGAGAAAAATTATCATTTTCAATTTGTAATTTAAAAGTTATATGTAATCTCAACATTAATTCTAATATACTATCATTCACATCTTTTTATTACAATCCAAACAATAAAATGGATGACCGTCTCTTTCTCCATTGAATAGGTCCCATTGCCTGTGTTGATTATTAAATACTCCACGTGTATCTATTACTACCATTTTGTTTTTATATATAAAATAAAAAATAAACGTAAGACCTTATTAAAATGTGATAAAATAAAAATTTTTTTATAATTTTATTATTTTATTTATATTGTTTTACAGATATATTTTTACATTTATGTTTTTAAAAAAATATACAATTTTTATATATATATATATACATTATATTATTATTATATATATACATTACTATATATTATATATATATAAACTTATTTATCTTCTATTAGATTCAACAACAATGACAACTTCTTTTTCTTCTTCCATTTTTTCAATTACAACACTAGAATAATGTTTATTATAATACCTTTTCAAAAAGTAAATTAAATTATTTACAAATGGTACAATTATATATATTATATCATTATTTATTAATCTTATTTCATTATTAATTCTTTTTTGACCGATATTATTCTTAATTTCTTTATCATCATAATCATTATCATAATTGTCATCATCATTATTAATTGAGATGGCAACATGAAACTGATCCTCTGTTATTATCATTTCTTGATAATTTTTGAATAAATTATTCAAGACATCTTTACATAACAGATTTAAATTTGAGGAATTTTTAACATTAACCAATGCATCTTTTGAGAAAATAACAAAAGATTTTTCCTCAAAACAGACGCACATCATCTTTTTTTACATTTTATTGAGAGTTGATAACCATCATCATCATCATCATCATCATTTGTTGTTGTTATTGTTCTTATGTTTGCCTTCTGTGTAGTAATGAATAAATTTAAAAGTTTTCAAAAACAACACGATCTCCATTATGTTTGGGAGACAAAGGAAAGTTGTTGCCTAAACTCTGACAAATGAAATGATAATCTGCTTTTCCTATACCATTAGTTGTTAAAATATCTTTTAGTTTTAAACTACCAAAATATTTTTTAAAATTTGTTTCATATTCTCTTTTAACTTCATCAGTTGTTGTTCCTTTTTCAGCAGCACAAAAGTCTTTCCAATTTATATCACTTTGTTGTTTGTATTTGGAAACAAACTTGTTGGCATCGTATAATTTTTTTAAACCATGTTTCATTGCGAGTTTGGTATTCCAATGTATCTATATTGTATTTACACCAAAGATCTTGCACCAATCGTATACAATTGCGTAAATCTTTGGTTTTTATACGATTATGCATTTCAACACGTATTGGTATAGACTGGTCTTTCATTACTGCTTCAATTATATTATCTTGTCCATAAAAGGATAGATTGAAACTATCGTATTCATCAGAATAAATATAGTCTGAATTATACTCTATTATAATGCGTTTATGACATACTGGGAATTTTCATAAACTACTAGACATCGAGTTATCGGTGAAGAACAAGAAACATTTTTGTTTTTTCAATGATTAGAAGAGTGTCATTCACTTTAATATCATGATCATTTTTATATTAATGTTAAACTTTATACCATTACTGCTGCTACTGTTGTTATTTTTCTCTTCATTATGAAACTTTTCACCATCTCTAGATTTTTCTTTTCTTTTTCAAACTTTGATCTGAATGAGTACTACTGTTGTTACACAAGTGTAAATCATCATCATCATCATCAGTAGAAGATAATTTTCTCTTCTTTTTATCATAAACTGATAATTTTTTCTTTTTTTCAACAACACCGATGTCATCATCTGTTGATGATAATTTTCTCTTTTTTTCAACAACACCGATGTCATCATCTGTTGATGATAATTTTCTCTTCTTTTCAACAACACCGATGTCATCATCACTATCATAAACTATTGATGATAATTTTCTCTTTTCAACAACACTACCACCATCATCAGCACTATAAACTCTTGAAATTTTTTCTTTTCTTTTCAACACGTTTTTGTCATCATCATAAGATGAATCATCATCACTATCACTACTATCACTACTATCACTACTACTACTATCACTACTACTGCTGCTATCACTATTACTGCTGCTATCATCATTTTTTCCTTCTCACTATATGATGATACTTGTGTATAAATGTTTTGTAAATTTTTATTGATTCTTCATTATTAATGCTGCAGTTTGTCTCAGAGAATTGTTTCTTTGTGATTGCGATTACTAAATCTTCATCAGACATTTGTTGCATTACAATCCTTGACTCTTCCTCTTTTTCTGATGATAATTGTTGTTGTTGTATTATCGCTTCTTTTTCTACCAATTCTGGTGATAACAGATCTTCCTTTTTTTCTGGTGATAACTGTTGTTGTAACAGATCTTCTTCTTTCTCTACTAGTTGTAATTCTGGTGATAACTGTTGTTGTAATAGATCTTTCTCTTTTTCTGCCAATTCTGGTGATAACTGTTGTTGTAACAGATCTTCCTCCCTTTCTGTTAGTTGTAATTTTGGTGATAATTGTTGTTGTTGTATTACCGCTTCTTTTTCTGCCGATAACTGTTGTTGTAACAGATCTTCATCTTTTTCTGCCAATTTTACTAGTTGTAATTCTGGTGATAACTGTTGTTGTTGTTGTATTATCGCTCCTTTTTTTGCCAATTCTGTTAGTTGTTGTTGTATTATCGCTCCTTTTTCTGCCAATTCTGCCAATAACTGTCGTTGTTGTTGTTGTATTATCGCTCCTTTTTTTGCCAATTCTGCTATTTGTAACAGGTCTTCCTCTTCTGGTGATAACTGTCGTTGTTGTTGTTGTATTATCGCTCCTTTTTTTGCCAATTCTGCTATTTGTAACAGGTCTTCCTCTTCTGGTGATAACTGTCGTTGTTGTTGTTGTTGTTGTATTGTTGTAATAGAAGAGGAAGATATTTGTGATTGTGGTAATAAAGAATCATCAAATTCTGTTGGATTCCAGGAACCTTCATCGTTTTCTTTATCCATCCTAATATTATTGATGGCAGTAAACAATTCTTCAGCCATTTTTTGTTCGTTAAAATTATCATCTTCTTTCATCTCATCATCATCATCATCATCATCGTCGTCTGTTAAAAATAAATCATTTTCTATTGGGGTTGGCATTTTTTAAATAAATTTTTTTACAACAGAAATTATACCACGACAAAGTTTAAACTAGACTAATGCAAGATTGACAACTATCAACCCTTTTAAGCTAAACAAAAATGACATTACCATTTTATTATATTTTATTTATATATATATATAAATAAAATTTAATAATAATAAAAGTATATATACAATCCTCTAAAAACAATAATTTTTAAAATGAAATTTAATAATAATTTAAATACAATTTAAAATTTTTTTCATTATTAAAAGTTTTTATTAATAAAAAATTTTCTAAAATAAAATAAAAATAAAAACTAATCTAAAAATTTATATATATATATATATATATATATATATATATATATATATAAAATATATATATATATATATACAAAATGGAATATACAAAATTAAATTTCTCTGCAATTTCTCCACAAAAAAATTATGAAAATTTTTATTATGAAATATTTAGTCCTATTAATGTAAATATACCACCCCTAGAAAAAAGATTAATATTTACGAATATTAATTTAAATTATAATAATAATAATAATTTTTACATCAAACTAGAAAGTAAACCGGACGAAGATCAAGATGTAGACGTATTGGGAGGAATTATTGATAGAGATTATTCGGGTAATATAGGAATAATAATGTATAATTTTTCAAAAACAAAAGAAAAAATGTTAAAGTGGGTGATATTATAGCTATAGCTAGATTGTTAAAATATTTAATAAATGATAATAATAATGAACAAAATAATAATAATAAAGATAATAACAACGATGGTACTGAATATTGGCCGAAAAAAATGACGAGGGGGTCTGTTGCTTGGGACGTTTTTTCACCTCAAAACATGACGATAAATGGAAATGATGTTATTACTATTTCTACAGGTATAAAATTTCCTCATCTCTCTTTTTCTTCGCATTATTATATATTAGATACGCTAGCCGATCTGGCTTAGCTTCAAAATCATCAATTATCGTAATTGGCGGAGATAAAAATGGTGATATTGTATTAAATAATTTATCTAATAATAAATATGATATTAATAAAAAGGACCGTATAGGACAAATTATTTATGAAGGATAAAAATTAAAATTGCTAAATTATATTTATTTTTTTTTTAAATAAGAAGGAAATTTTAAAATATTTTTATTTTCACCTAAAGAGAGGTAATAAGTTATAGCACAAAGGGCTTCTATAAAAAAATAAACATTTTTTCATCATTATCATTAAAAGTATCATTACATAATTTAGCAATTTGTAAGACGTCATTAAAATTCATTTTAGTTGATGATTCAGTAACAGCTTTATATATCACATTTTTGGTTTCATCATTATAATTTAATAATAACCCAGAATTGTAATCACTTCCAAAAAATATAAAATGTAAAATAACATAATTTATAAGTTGATAATAATTTAATTTTAAGTCATTAGATAAATTATCCAAGTTGTATAAAAGTCCTATGCCTGTTTTGAAATTAGGAGTAACGAGAATAATTTCTGAATTTTTAAAAAATGTCATCATTGCTAAAACATCAGAATCAAGAGAAATAATAACACTTTTACCATCATCATCATTATTATTAGTAGATGATGATAAATTTCTAACAAATTTAAAAAGTTCAATTTCTCCTTCTCCACGCACTTGAATATCAGATTCAAGATTTGTTACAAAATTAAATTTTATGTTTTTTAAATCTCGTGTCATTTTTTTCCCTCCAATAGTTTAAAACTATTTTTAAATAATTTGCCTACATTAATTAATTTGTAAATATTTTTTTCATCATCTATAACGATCACTTTATGTTTTGAAACCGGAGGGTATCCATCAACGGCCAAAAAAAAAGTAATATTACTACCATCTTCAACTTGAAAAAAATTACATACTTGCGCAACGTAATGCAAAATGGCATCACTCAATATTTCAGCATTAAAATCTAAATAATCATTATTTTTTATTATTGCTGTTTGATGTAAAAAATGTGTACTGTCTACTCCAATAAAATTCAATTTATCATTTTTTAAAATTTTATTATTATTATTATTATCATTACAAAGAGAAATTGGAATAAAATAACTTTTTAAGTGATTTATCAAATAATGAACTCCCATTTTTTTTATTAAAGTAAAATATATATATATATATATATATATATATATAATAGAAAAGGACTTAATATAACCTCAATGGTTTATTATTTTTTTTAAATAATATAGGTGAAAAATATGATTGATAATATAAGCGCAAAAAGTTTTCAAATGTTAAAAATTTATAATTTTCATCTGGTAATATTACTTTTAATACATCAATAAAAGACACGTTATACAATTCTTTATTATTTTTATAAAAAACTTTTATTAACCCGGGCAATGAAAGTACTAGATTCTTTTTATCATAATTTACTTTGTATTGCTTATATTTTTCTAACCCTGTTTTATAAATTTTCAAACTACTTGTAGGTTCACTAATGAAATGAAATATAGTAGAAGAATTTACACAACTGTTCATTTTTTAAGTCGTATATATATATATATATATTTTATTAAACAAACATATATATATATATATAATATTTTTATTATATAAAAACATATATATATAAATTATATATATATATAGAATAAATGAAAAATATATATATTTCTTCATGACTAAATAAATATATATGAATTAAAAAATGACATATCATTATTCTTCTAATAATGACATGTCTGTTATAACCAATCAACAGGGTATTGAATTTTTAAAGTTAAAGTCTCATTTAAAGTTTTTTGATTTTAATATTCAACGAGAAAGGGATATCTTGAATTTAAGAGATATAAAAATTATAATTTTTCAGTCATTCATCCTATAAAAAGTACGACGATGATCAGCAGAGGATATCTAATACACCGTGTATTCTCGAATTGTTTGATGGGAAAATTGTTGTGTATATTCCATATTCAGAATTAATTCATATAAAATAATAAAAATAATTTTTTGTCTTTGTCATCTATTGATGATTTTTATTCATATAAAAACATATTAAAAATAAAAAATTATGATTCTTGACACGACAAAAAATTTACTAAAAACGGTTATTTAATATATATAATTATTTTATTTAATATATATAATTATTATTTTATATATATTGACAAAAGTTTATTAACATTATATATATCTACAAAATATAAAAAATATTTAATGTAATAATAATAATAAATAAAAATAGCTACATTTTTTATTAATAATAATAAAAAATTTTCAGCTATCAATTTGATACTGAATAACAAAAAATGAAAAAAATAAAATAAAAATATTTTATTAATATAAAAAGTAATAATTATTTATTATTATTTTTTTACTAGAAAAGGTTATTTAGTGTAATGAAAAAATAAAATAAAAATATTTTATTAATATAAAAGTAATAATTATTTATTATTATTTTTTTTATTATTTTTCATTTTACATTTATATATACATGTGTACGCATTTTGAATTCATATTGCAGAGAAAACAAATATGGTGGTATCATCTTGGGAAGTTGCTGGATCAAAATGTTTAGACTTTGGACGAACATCATCACCAACGATCGCTGTAAATACTTGTCCAAAAGTATGGTTACCTCCCACCCTAGCAAATAGAATAGAATTATCCAAACTTTTAAATGAATGTAATGATTTGTCCCAACTTTTAGAGGAATGTAAAGCTTTGAGAAAAGAGAATAATAAACTTTTAAAAACTGATTTGTTGGAGGGAAAAGAAGAGTTAATAGTACAAAGAAAAATCAAAGGAAAAAATTGTTGAAAAGATTATCTTGTATAATAAATAAAAAATATTAAATGTTTAAAATGAATTTTTTTCACCATTGTTAGAGAAAAATAAAAATATATATATATAATAACATACATATATATAATAAAAAAATCCTTTATGCAATGAATAATAATACTATTTTTTATTATTTTTTCTACATTGAATACATAATAAATTTTTGTTATTTTGATTAATAAATTTTTGACAATTTGTACATTGTAGTCGTACTTTTAAAACATTTAATTCTTTTCCCGTTTTTATAATAATCATATGATCACCTCGTAATAAAATTTGTTCAGTGTCCTTTCCAAGGATAGGATCAAATATCCGTAATAGAGGATTTTTAATTTGATTTAATAAATAATATTCATAATCTATTTGAAGACCATTTTTCAAAACAAAATCGGGGTTTTCAGCCTTTTGATATAAAGGTATTTTTTTTTTAGATGTTGTTGTTGTTGATATAATAACGTAAGGAACTCGATCTCCAAGTGTGGGCGCTGTTCCAGAATCTCGAATGGCCATTTTATTGGCCAATTCAGCGTGGGCTTGTTTTGCTTTATATTCGTTTTGAGTTTTTGTCAATTCTTTAGTTATTATCAGTTGACTTAACTCAATTCGGTCATTAAGTAAATCTGAAATGGTGGTTTGTTTGACGAGTGTAACGGCCTTTTTAAATATCTCGTTCAATGAGAATTATTTTTAAAATTTCTGCTATTAAGTTGGCGGTGAGATGACAATTATCTCTACGAATTGTTTCTATTCCTTTACAATCAATTTTATCAAAAGTATCTGGTCGAGTATAATACAGACCAGCGTAACGTTTTTATTGATAAGTAAATATGGACAATAAACCTTTTCAAAGTCTAATTTAATAGGATTAATAAAATGCTTCAGAACGTTATCCGCCGCTTCCTGACCCAACATTATGGCTTCTTGAACGGTTTTTACGCCAAAATTTATCATTACTGAATCCGTATCTCCATAAATAACTTTAGCATTTGGATATTGTTCTTCAATCATGTTTTTGGTAAACATAATCATTTCTCGTCCAAATGCCGTAACGCTTTGCGAAATTTCTACGCAAGGTAATTTACCAACTTGGGCACCCGTAAATCCATAAACGGAATTTGCAGATATTTTTAAAGCTAATTGACGACCGTCTAATACCTTTCTTTTTAACGGATCCGTTTCCCTTTTCAAATCATTTTTAGCTTTTTTCCGAGCTAAGAGTAAATTTTCCAATATCTGAGGAAGTAAGCCTTTACGTATATGAGGTTTGACGAAATAATTACCTGATGGTGTTTTAGTATAATTATCACTGATAAGGCTGTATGCTTATTATTATTAAGCAACGTTGAATAGCATAGATTATGAGCCATAATAATTGTAGGATATAAAGCGCAGAAATCTAGCGTGGTAATAGGATCGTTATAAAATCCTTTTATTGGATCTATCACAGTAGCTCCTTGATAATCGTTCCCCTTTTCTCGGTCCTCGCATGAAAGGAATTATAAAATCATCATCATTACCACCACCACCATATTTTGAACATTTTCTAAGAAGTTGAGAAATGATTTTAATTTGTTGACCCCGCGTAAGAATAAAAGAAAGAGGAACTCCCGTTACGCGAGCCATTTCGATAGAATTGATAAATAACATTAATTTATCTATTAATTTCAAAGGTAAAAACGCATCTTTTAAACAATACACGGCCAATTTTCGTCTCGTTTGAGCGTTCTTGTGATGTAAAACTGATATTTGTGTGTGATGAATATCATCCTTTTGTTCTTTTAAAAATGTTGAGAAACTGCATTTAAACTGTAAGAACGTAATTTATAATCTCTTTTAATAACATTTAATACATCCAATATACATCTACCTTCTATATTTATGACTTTGTTAATAGCTTTACCTATTTGCTTACTTTCAAAAGTCTTTGTAGTAACGGTTGATTTTAAACCCACTATTCGACTAAGATAAAATTGATTAGAATTTAAATGATTAGCTCTTTCCACCAAATATGTCAAATCAAAATTGTTTATATTGTATCCTGTAATAACATCGGGATCCACTACATTTTGAACAAAACGAGACCAAGTTTCCAACATTTCTTTCTCGGATTGAAAAGTATATATTTTAGCATTATCAATGGGTGAACATTCACCCAAGACAAAAATAACATGTGAATATTGATCATCATCATTATCATTTTTTTGTCCGTGTTTTATAATAACGTTACCTATTTGAATAATAGGATCAATATCTGGCGTGGAAAAATTCCTTTTCTACCAGCGCATTCAATGTCGAATGAAAGAGTAGTTAGAGGTCCGATACTACTAGCCCAATGCGTTTGAGTGGGATCGTGACCCAAGACATTACTTTGTAAAACGTCAATTTCAATTTGACATTTTGTTTCTTTTAATTTTTCATTTCTAACGATCCATTTTCTTCGTGGTAATTCTATCCAAGAACAACCAAATATGTTTGTATCAATCATAAATCTTAGTATAAAGTCAACATTGGCTTCATAAAATTGAACCTTTTCATAATCTTTAAAATAAAAAACACTTTTCTCTTCTATTAAAATGCGCTGTACATCACGAATTATCTTGGGTAATGATACATTTCAAAATAATTATTCTTTTCATTATTGAAATTATAAATTATATAAATTCTGTTTAGATACTATTTCACAGACGTGATAAATTTGGCAATTAATCCATTTAAATAGTAATTTATCGAAACTTTATCATTTAATGTCGTTTTAAATTGTTTACGTGATGAAGATCAAATTCTTTCGAACGTTAATACAGGGTAAATATGATAAAAACCGTGGAACGCGACAACATACTGAATTTCCAGATTATTTACTCCAAACATACGTATGACGCAGAACTATAACGCTCTTTCATTGTTAAAATGGCGAAAACTAGCATAATCATCGACTTCTAAATTAAAAATATAAAGGAATCTTCTAGTAGTTTTTAAAATAGAAACAGGATATTCCTTTATAAGCAACATTCATTTTGCTCTTTTTATTATTTTTAAAATAATGTTTTCAATTTTTCTTTCAATGTGTTTTTATGTAAAAGAGTAATATTACTTTTATATAAATATATATATATATATATATATATATATATATATATATATATATTTTTTTTTTTAAATAAAAAATTATTTAATAATAAAATACCCGAATTATGTGTCACCAAGTTTTAAAAATGACGAAGAAAGATGGACTGGATGAGAGTTTGTGTTAATATAATATATTATATATCAAATTTTAAATATTTTTTTTTAATATAGTTTTGTATTCCTTTTGATCTAAGCTTTTGAAAAGGGAAAGGAAATCTTTTACAAAGAGCCAAGCTTTATAAATATTAAAGAAATTTGTGTGAATTCACATTGTAAAAACACAGACTGATTTAATTCAATATTTTTTATTTATATTCACTAAAAATACTCGGTAATAGCCGAGACTAAAAGGAAGATTTTTATTATTATTTATTTTATTTACTTATTTATTTATTATTATTATTATTATTATTATTATTATTATTACTATTATTATTATTAATTATATATATATATATAATAATATATACTTAAAAACTAATAATAATAATAATAATAATAATAATAATAATAATAATAATAATAATAATAATAATTTTATTTTTACAGCCCATGCTCGCGTTGGCGATTTTCGTTTCGAATAATGAATGAATGAAATCAATGCCATAATTAAAAAGCTAAATAATTTCCTATAAACCGCAAGAAAAAAACATACGTTAATGTTGGAAAAAAAGATGAAAATTTGCCGTTTGTATCATCAGAAAAGATTTCCCAAACAATACAAAGAAAAACCGTAAAACTTTTTTAAAAATAAAATAATTCCATTTGATGGATTTGTTTTAGGTGGAATGGATTTATTTTAGGTGGAAGCTATAAAAATTTCCGTCACCAATTAAAAAAATGAAGATGAATGTTTTTTATGGAAATCCTTACTCACGTTGATGATTTTGCTCGTATCCCAGTAAGGAATAATGAAGAAATGAAATTAATACCATCATTAAAAACTAAATAAATTTCCTATAAACCGCATGAGAGAAACATATACATGTTGGAAAAAATGAAAATTTGCCATTTGTATCAGAAAAGATTTCCCAAACAATACAACGAAAAACTGTAGATATTTTTTAAATATAAATTTATATTCATCTTAAAATTTTTTCATTTTTCATTATTAAAAAATCTTTTAAAAATCTAGGGTGGTACTACACACCTTTATCCACTTTTAATTAAATAAATATATACTCTAGGAGTGGTACCAACATATTTTATTTTAAAAACTATATAAATTTGTATTCATCTTAAATTTTTTTCATTTTTCATTATTAAAAAATTATTAAGAAAATCTAGGGGTGGTACACACCTTTATCCACTTTTTTTAATATACCCTAGGAGTGGTACCAACACATAAAACTACATAAATTGATTCATCTTAAAAATTTTTTATTTTTCATTATAAAAAATTATAAAAAAACTAAGAGTGGTACACATCTTATTTTAAAAACACATTATTATTAAATTTTCATATATATATATATATATATATATATATATATATGTATATATATATATATTTATATATATATATATATATATATATATACATATATATATATATATACATATATATATATATATATATATATTTTTTTTTTTTTTTTTTTTAAGTAAAATAATAATAAATCATATTTTTTAATTTTTTATATCTTCTATAAAATAATAAACTTTTTTATTATTATTCTTATTATATAATACTTGTTTTGTATTTTATTAAAATAAAATAATTAATTTTTATTTATTATATATATAAAATATAAAATAGAAAGATACAAACGTAATAATAATAATAATGACTGATTAATCTACAAAAATTTGTTTTTGATTTAAAATATTCAATCAAAAATGTATATGACAGGTATTTTATTTTGGAAAACAATAATAATTTATTAATTTTAAAACATTTAAAAAATGTATATGCAACTTTAACATTAGCCATTTTGGTTGCTACAGTAGGAGGATATATATATTCATTTGACATTACATGCTAGTTTATCGACTGTCCTCGCTAATTTAAGTATTGCGTTTTCTCTTTTAGTTATTATTCCACGTAATGCACAAAATCAACTAACGCGTTTGTCTTTGTTTGGTCTTTGTGCTTTTATAACCGGAATTAATTTAGGTCCTCTTTTCGCGACGACTACAGAAAATTCAGCTTTGATCTTACAGGCTTTTCTCGGTACGAGTGTCGTCTTTACTTGCTTTTCATTATCTGCATTATTCGCTCCTAAAAGAAGCACTACTTATTTTTAGGAGGAATTTTGTTTTCAGCAATGGCGATCTTAATTACACTACCTTATGAACTTTTTTCAATTCCAATTAATTTATAATGTAGGAATTTATGTTGGATTGGTTATAATGTGTGGTTTTATAGTTTATATTACGCATGACATTATAGAAAGAGTAAAGTGTGATAAAGATTACATTATGCATAGTATGAATTTATTTTTTTATTTTATTGGCATGTTTAGACGACTTTTAATCATTCTCGAAAATAAACAACACCAACGCCAAAAACGAAATAAAAGTTTTCAAATTTATAAAACTCAAATATCAATAAAATATAAAATAAATTTTTATCAAATATCAAAACGTGAAAGAACGACATTAAAAATGGTAAAAATTTTTATTTAAATGCAAATTTTTAGTTTATGTATCTAACTAAAAATATTTACAAATGTTTTTATTATTATTTTATTATATATATATATATATATATATACATATATATATACATATATATTATTATATATATATATATATATATATATATATATTTATATATATATATATATATATATATATATACATATATATATATATATATATATATACATATATATACATATAAATTTATTTTCTATATATTTTTTGTATTAATATATATATATAATAATAATAATAAAAAAATTTATTATGTAATTATTTTATTATTATTATTATTATTATTATTATTAGTTATTTATTATTATTATTATTATTATTATTATTATTATTATTATTATTATTATTATTTTATATATATATATATATAAATAAAAGTAATAATAATAATATTTTAATATATTTATTCTATTTGTAAAATAAAATTTTCAAATTTAAAAGTTTGGTAATGGATGATAATATAAAATAAATATATTTTACTTTTTATTTATCATATGTTATTATTGCTACTAATGATGATTAACATCTTTTATAAACTTTCTAACATTCTTTTAGTCATTAATATTTCGGGACATTTTGCTATTTATCTCGTTTGTATTGTATTATTTTTATCATTAATGTAGTAAGAAAAATCACTCTCAAAATAGCCTTTATAAAAAAAAACAAAATTTTTTTCATCTTCTGATAAGAAATATTTTGTACCTTTGGTCTAGGTTTAGGTCTGTTATTATTATTATTATTATTATTATTATTATTATTATTATTATTATTATTTTTATTATTATTATTATTATTATTATTATTATTATTGCTGTGATGATAATAAAAAGGTTGGGATCTGTATTTCATTCATTTGTTTATGTTTTTCTACGTCGGTTTCCTGTACGTTTTTATCATCATAATCATCATTATTATTATTATATTATCATAAACAAAAAACATTTTATACGCTTATTTTTTTCCTTTATTTCAGTTTTTTTTAATAATTAATTTAATACAATACTAATTTCCATTATTAAAATTAAAACAGATAGGTTCTTCTCGTACTT
The DNA here is from genome assembly GCF_040412425.1 of Macrobrachium rosenbergii. Taxonomy (NCBI): domain Eukaryota; kingdom Metazoa; phylum Arthropoda; class Malacostraca; order Decapoda; family Palaemonidae; genus Macrobrachium; species Macrobrachium rosenbergii. The sequence continues at coordinate 12,927,064 of NC_089795.1, read as the reverse complement.
CGTCTTTTAATAATTCTTCTTCATTCATGCCTTTATTGTAAAAATTTAATTTGGCGTTAATTATTATTCTATAACCACCACCAACTTTAAATTCATTTCTTAATAATACATCATTAGTTATAAATTCATTTTTTAATATAATCGGTACACTAGCGCTTATTAACACATCGGTAGTTACGCTTTGATTTTCATATCCCACCCTGTAAATTCATTACATAAGACATTATGATGAGGAATACGATTTCATTAACACTGAAGAGTTAACTGTTGTTGTTGTTAATCCTTCAGAAAAACAATTCATGGTTATATATATATATATATATATATATATATATATAGATAAAATATTTTATAAAAAATATTTATTTTACTTATGCATCTTTTGTATATTTTTTTTTTTTTTTGCATCTAAAAACAAGAAAAATTTATAAATTAATTTTTTTTCAATAAAAATTGAAATATGACATTTTTCTTCATCAAAATAATATGAATAGAAATAGAGGTTTTTTAGATTTTTACATCAAAAAATTTAAAAAAAATGTATAAATTTACTTTTTTTTTAAATAAAAGTTTTAAAATGACAATTTTTAGTATAAATTTTATTGTAAAAGTTGTAAATTTCATCAAAATACAAAAAAAAATGTCAAAAAAATATTTTTTATAAAAAATTTTCAATCTTGGTTTTTTTTAGATTTTTACATCTAAAAACTAGAACAAATTTATAAATTTACATTTTTTTTTAAATAAAGTGGTAAAATGACAATTTTTCCCATAAAATATGAATAAAAATGTCAAATAACCATTTTTTATTAAAAAAAAGTAAAAAAAACTGTCTTTTATGCATTTTTTAGGTAAAAACAAGAAAAAATGTATAAACTTACAACTTTTATGGATAAAAACTTATAAAGTTTATCAAAATATAAATAAAAATGTCAATAAATTATTTTTTATGAAAAAATTGTAAACTTTTACTCTAAAAACAAGAAAAAATTTATAAATTTACATTTTTTTTATATAAAAATGGTAAAAAATTACAATTTTTTCTATTAAAATATGAATAAAAATTTTAAATAACAATTTTTTTATGAAAAAAAGAAACTAAAATAACTACCCTTTGTGTAATTTTTTTTAGAGAAAAACAAGGAAAAAGGTATAAATTTACAATTTTTATACATAAAAACAAGTAAATTTCATCAAAATACTAATAAAAATGTCAAAAAATTATTTTTTTATGAAAAAATTTTCAACCTTTGCATTTTTTTACATTTAAAAACAAGAAAAAATTTACAAATTGACATTTTTTTAAATAAAAGTTGTAAAATGACAATTTTTTTTATCAAAATATGAATAAAAATGTTAAAAAATGCAGTAAAACATGTTTTTTATGAAAAAAAAGTAAAACAAAACAATAAAAATTGTAAATTTTTGCATTTTTTTTAAGTTAAAACAAGAAAAAATGTATTATTTTAAAATTTTTTTAGATAAAAAGTTGTAAAATGACAATTTTTTCATCAAAATATAAATAAAAATGTCAAAAAACTAATTTTTTGGTAAAAAAACTGTTATTTATTGTTTTTTTTGTTAGTTTTTATTTTTAAAAATTACTAAAATTTTGCGTTTTTATTAAAAACTGAAAAATTTTCACAAAATATAAAAAAGTGTAAAATATTACATTTTATCACGTAAAATTGGTACAAGAAACTAAATTTTTTTTTTTTTTTTTTGGTTGAAAAACTCGAAAAAAACCCATATTATAGCAATATTAAGTACCCGAGTTCGGTTTTTATATGGGTTATAATATGGAAAATGCCATAATATTATAATATTTTACATAATATTTAAAAAAAAACTCATAATATTTTTTGGAAATTCATAATATTTTTGGAAAATTCATAATATTTTCGTTAAAATCCATTTTCTTAACCGTAATATTTTGAATATTTTTAAAAAGTTAATAAAATCTACATAAAATTACATGTAAAATTACATAAAATTACACCTAAAATTTACCAAAAAGTGTACCAAAATTGACCAATATTTCTTTACATCAAAAAAAACTTTTGAAAAAAAAATTTTCTGCTTAGAAAAATTTTGTTTCATTTTTTTTTATATTTCTATTACTTTAATTATTTTTTTAAATATGAATCGTTTAAAATTTCTTGTAAATTAAAAATATAGTATTTAATTTTTCAATTTTTTTACAGAATATTAATTTTTCATTCTTTCGTTTGTATAAACAAAAATCTAAAGAATAAATAAAGTTTGGTATATATTTTTTTTCTTTGGCGTTTCAGCATTATTATATATTTAAAATATAAATTATTTAAAATTTCTGTAAATTATCAGTAAATATTGATTTTTCATTCTTTCATTTGTATAAATTAAATTCCAAAGAATAAATAAAAGTTTGATATATATTTTTTTTGCATTTCAACGTTATTAGTAAAATATTCTCACATTTCTTTAAATGTGCATTTGAAATTGTTTTGTCATAGATTAACAAGTATTGTAGAATTAATTTAAATGCTCTTAATTTATAATATTATTTTTCAGTTAATTTAATTATATGTGGTGATAAAATAATATTGTTATTGTTTTTATTATTACTTTTTATACGATATACGGGTATAGATCTATTCAACATCATTATCAATTTTTTATTATTTAAAATATTTTTTGTTATATTTTCATTATATTTTTTGTAATATACAATTAGTTGTTTATAATAAAGACTAAACATAAACATTCGAATTTTCAATTTACTTATATAAAAATTGTATTTCATTGTATATTGCCATATTTTTTCATTTTTATTGTTCATGCTTTTATTTCTTTTTTATTATAAATAATAATATTCCTCTACGGTGCAATAATTTATATATATGGTTATATATATATATATATATATAGCACGTGGTTTGCAGTCTCATATTCATTCATATATTCTCGTTGTGACAAAGAAGATGAACAATAACAACAGCGACAGTGGTGATGATGATAGTGTGGGGTCAATAATCTTTGATAAAATATCAGCGGAGAAAAGTTTAAAGAAAAATGTCTTACAACTGTATTCAAAACAACACTAGTGCATAGTTTGGACAAATATTTAAAAATGAAATGTCGAACTTGATGAAAATAAAAATACGCAAACGCGGAAAAGGTTTGAACGCCAACGAATATGGAAAGTATAATGAAACAACTTCGTGGGAAGAACGTGAAATTAACACATTGAAAAAGAATTATTAAATTTTAAACAGGCCTGAATTAAAATTTTGCAGAATAGTAATTTATATGATACCCGAAGGACAAATGTTCTAACGTGTACAATGCTGATACAAAACGCCATTTATTTACTTTATCTAGTTATTAATACTAAATATTTTGACACGGTAGTCATACCGGACAATTTAGAGAGTGATCATGCACCATTATACTTTTATAAATTGTCAATCAATGATGTTCCGTATAAACATTCTGGTGATATAAGATCGGGTAATATGTTATTAGAACATTTAACCTTTACTAATAATAATAATACTAAAGAAACAAAAAAGTGTTACGCTGATGCGTTGTTTTTCAAGGATTCCGCAAGCAATCTTTTATCAATTTGTGTGATTGTGAACCGAATGTTTGTATTGCGGATAAAAACAACGACAGTAGTTTTAATGTATGGATTTATTTATTTCATTAATTAAAGATTTCAGGGTAATTCTAGTATTGCATTTATGGCTAAATTTGAATATACCTGAAAGCAATACAGTAAAATGGTCATTTTTAAAACAACCTTCTTTTCGAAAAAAGATTTCATAAAAGTAGGATGATGATTTACCAAAAAGATTTTGACAATTTAAACAGATCAATAAAGAAAAATATTCTCCTTCTACTCTTCACTATAATAAAATAATCAAGGAGAATATATACAAACTTTTAAAGACTAAAATTACATCATTATCATAATAATAATAATAATGTTGCATTAATCATCTGGCAACCTCTTTGTAGAGAAAAGGAAAGTTTAATAACAAAAGTCTCATGGGAAAAGATATCAAATTTAACCACCTGTAAATAACATATACATTTCAATTGCAGTAATATAAAATATGTATATTATGATGATGATGATGAAGAAGAAAATGATGATGAAGATAATGATGATGATGATAAACATTCTCATGCCATCACTTCCAATAGAGGAGGGATCAGTCATTTCTGAACAACACGTTATGATGAAACTTTCTAAAACCCATGAAAAACTCTAAAATATCTATGGAATATTCCAACGATATAAAATATTCCAAAAAAGCCATAATGATAGTTTCTAATGATTATAACATTCCCAATGCCCCTAATATATATAGTAAAATAAATGCTTGTTTTATTGTTGTAGTAAATAATGATCATGATGTGAATCTTAATGATGCAAACATTTCTTTGGCTTTAATACATCAAGGACCCCTATCTACCATTTTTTTGTATATGCCTTCTACAAAAAAATATTTTTATATCCGTGGATGATGCGGTGATGATAATTTGAAATATGGCGACGGGTTAAACTCAAGACATTATTAATAAATATGGTTGGTTATCATCATCATTAACTGTCCCGCATTTCCTAAAGCACGATAAACAATCCATTTATGATATAAATGGGCAGTTACCCAACCAAGTGAAAATAGTGAAAACTTAATTTTATTTTAACGGCTGTAGAAAAATATGCGAACGAAATATATATAAAAGAAGAAGACGGTGAGGAAACGTTAATATAGGTTTTAAATGTGATTTTTGCTCAACTAGATGTAGTAATAACCGGGGCAGTTTTTAATGAAATGACAAAAATGTTGGCCAATAAATTAGAAACCAACACTATGCGAAAGTCTTTAAATTTTTATTAGAAAAAGAAATATATGTAAATGATGAAAATTATATAAATAATAATGTGATTGATAACAGTGCTTTTAATATGCAGTGGTTGCAAAAGTGAATTGAAAAAATGTTTACCCGAGGAAATTACGAATGATTTTATTACCTTTAATAAATATTTTTTAAATGTTAAAAAAGAACTTAACAAATTGTTGTTGACTAATCATCATAAATACAATGAGATCATTTTAGACATTTTACAACGATGTGTATCTACTAAATCATCGTACGGAATGCGTAAGAGAGATGTTAGTAAAATTATTAAAGTTCAAAGTAATGTATTGAATGTAAAATGGTTAAGTTCTAAAGAATTGGATACGGTTTTAACGAACGGATGCAAGGAAGAAGGAGCGTTAATATATAAAATTAATTTTGATCAATTCCCAAATAGCGCAAAGGATGAATATATATCAATTTTATCTAGAGATGATAGATTTTTTGAAACTGAAGACTTGGCGGTGTCACATATTTGGCATCTTCTTTATAATGAAGGAAAGGGGATAGTGGTTATACACTGCTAAATATAATAATTCACCATGATTATTATCTCTATTTTAGACAATATGATAGAAATAATGAGTAACGTTGAACTGCATTAAATATAATTGACCGCGGTGATCAATGGAGATATAGATTACGATAATAATGCTGAGAAATACCGCTTCTCATTTGATGAAAGAACGAGGTATTATTACTAAATATCACAGTTCACTCAACGTTGGAAGGATGGTTTTACTTACTCTTTGTGTAACGTTATACAACGTTTAACTGGTAATATTAACCATTTGAAATAGAATGAAAATGACGGAATAGTTAAAAAAAGTACGAGGATTGATGGGATTAATTTTTTCCATAATGGCGAGTGGGGTAGATAAGCCCCTAACTCCCCTTTATCAAACTTTTCTGTATAAAGATTTTAATAAAATTCCCAAATTTAATTTATGAAGATGTATACTTTGTCAAAACAAAATTTTAAATTTTTGGCCTGCAAAATTCATAGACGAATTAACTTTAAAAACTAACGTTATGAAATTTGTAAATTCTAAAATTAATAACATTACTACAGCTACATTACCTCAAGTATCATCGGATGATGATAATATTAGAAAAAAAATTCAACTTTTCAAAGTTGGAGAAAAGAAAAAATATCATTTTGAAGTAGTACGTCCTATAGTTACGCTCACTATAAGCTGTGGTATTAATGATAAAGAACTCATTCAATTTATCACAAAAACTGATGAAGAATTGACGACATATAGTAAACCAAATATTGAGAATTTTAATGTTGACAATAATAAACTTAGAAAGGAGGAGGTAAAAATATCATTCCTTTGTTATTTCCGTTTACAAGAACGATACAAATTTTTCTTCTTTTAAACTGAAAAATTATGAAATATTTGTTATTGAAAATAAAAATGATAGTTATATAAAAGACCGTCAAGAATATTTGTCAAAGGAAAAGAGTAAAAGATGTAAAAATTAAACATACTTTTCGTTTATTAATAATGATAATATATCGTTTATACAACGCATGTTAAAATTTTTTTATAATAGAAATAATAATAATGATGTTTATAATAATAATAATTCACCGAGACTAATAGAAGGTATTAAAAGACTTAAAATTTTTAGCATCATCATCATCATCACCAACAACATTTAATAACATGATGATATGCAAAAGCATGTGACATTGGTTCAATCTATTTCTTACGATAATTTTATAAAAAGGTGCAATATTAAAAATATTTATTGAACCAATATTGAGAGAATTAAATGATAAAATCATTTTAAAAAATCTCGTTAATAATGATGATGATGATGATGATGAAGTACTGATAAAATTGAAACAAAGCAGGGCCAATTTGTTTAAAGTGTTTTTCAATTTCCATAATCCTTTTTATAAGTATGGACATTTACCAAGCCCGATTGAAGCTCTTTCATTGTGCCAAACAATAGATGATTTTATTTGTATATATATTGGTTATAAAAATTTTTTAAAACTTGGCCGTGGCCGCCAAATTAGTAGTGATGGTGTAAAGAAATATTCCAAAGTATTGTTTATGTATATGTACTATTCTAATAGTGGACATTTTGATAACTTGAATGTTGATGAAAATACTGATGATGATAAGAAAGAAGAGTTTGAAAACATGATAATTAAAAGACACGAGAAAATAATAAAAATCATTACAAATAATACAACGGTACAACAAAATGTACTCTTGGTTTAGTGAAAATAATGATGATGATGATGATGATCCCAATGAAACGTTAATAGAAAGAATTGTGAAAGTTTCTTTTTAAAAATTTGAAAAATAAAATAAATATATATTTTATCATTTGTTGTAATTTTTAAAAAAATAAAATAACATTTATTTATGAGGGAATTTATTTATCCTTTGATTTTATTTTATAATGAAATCAATTGAAAATAATTTATCTGTTTATTTATTTATTTATTATTTTTATTATTATTATTATTATTATTATTATTATTATTATTATTATTATTATTACATATTATATTTTTATAATAATAATAATAATAATAATAATAATAATAATAATAATAATAATAATAATAATAATATATAATATATAATTAATAAATACACCATTTATTTTATATGAGGTAAATTATCATTAAAAAATCTGATATAATTGTTTATTGTTTCACTTTACATGAAGATAATTTTACATTTATAGTAAAACAACTATTCTACAAGAAAATACACAAAATCAAATTTGTATTACAGGTTTGGCTGTAAAGTCAATAATTAAAAAAATGTTTATTATTAAATTAATAAAAAATCATTTTAAACCAAGACGCTGGATAACTGACGCCAGTTTTTTCTTGTCCTGAAAAAGCTGATGGAAAAGAGAAGACCGTTCCCGAAGAAGCTGTGGTATTGTAGGTGTTTCTTTGTTAACATTTAATAATGATCCTGGAGAAGCAGCATCGACTTGTGATGATGGTTGTTGGGGTTGAATTTGCGGTTCTGAATTAATAAACCTTATTACCACGGCTGCTGGTGGTGTGTCAATTATTAATTGTGGCTGACGTCCAATCACCACATGACGCAACTTCTTTCTTTGGTGTTCTACATTTTCTTCTTCTTTTTCTTCTTCTTCATTGCCTCGTTTTTTAGTTTTGAATCAAAGCTTCTGAGCTCTGCCTATTCTTTTTCTTGACATCATCATTCCCGCTTATTGCTCTCTCTCTTTTGCAGCGCGCGGTGATGTCGCGAGCCAAGACTGGAGGAAGCATTGTGGAATTAGGAACAGATGCTGCTACTATGGAGGTGATATCTGCCTAGATCTAGACATGAAGAAGGCATGGTCACAGATATGACTAATTCAGGAATACTAACAAATGATCTCACCAGATCAATGGTCATGAGGGACGATCAGTATTCAGAGTCAGAACTGGATCTTTAAACTGCTCTTATCTCCAACGAGGCTTTGAAACAACTGTAAACTTTGTTGTAACAAGACGAGAATAAATAACCAGCACTGGCCCACACCGCCACCACGTGATGCAACACAGAAAACGTTCGACTACACCATGAACAAACACACTATTTTTTTCATTTTAATATCTTTTCAAAAAATAGATCTACAACTAGAAAAATCTCGAAAATGAAACTAACTAAAAAGTATCGTTTCACCAATATTTTTCTTCTTTTTTGAACGTACATTTTGATGTATATATCGAGGGTAAAGTTCACCACGACGACTTGAGGGGAAAAAACCTTAAAAAGTTATTTAATGTAATGAATAAAAATAAAATAATAATTTTTTTTATTATATTATTATTAATAATAATAATATACAGAATATATTAAAATAATAAATACATTTCATTTATTTATTTATTAAAATATTAAAATAAGTTTTTATTTAGTTTTTTCTGTAAATAACTACAAATGGCTATATTACGCGCATATCACAATGATTGAGAGGAAAAGGAAGAACAATGCTCATTCCTTCAGAAGAAGAAGAAGAACAACAACAACAACACTAACAAAGATTTTCTAGAATACGAATATGCGCTGTTTTGCTAGGTATTATTATTATCACTATAATAATAATTATTATTAGAATTGTCGTCATTACAACTATTTATCCTCTTGTATTTGAAAAGACAGAAAAAATGATATTATCACAACAACTGAATTTCAAAGAATTTATAGAAAATGAAACTACTATTATTCTAATGAATGATGAAATTACTACTACTACTACTACAATTTCAAAAGAAACGGAAAAAGAATATAATGAGGATGATGATGATGATACTACAATTTCATCATCAAAAGAATATATTTTAAAAGAAGAATATGATACAACAGAAGAAATTACTACCATTACAATTTCAAAAGAAATGGAAAAAGAATATAATGATGATGATGAAAATAAAACTATTACTAGAATTTCATCAAAAGAATATATTTCAGAAGAAAATTACAATAATGATACTATTACTACTTTAAAAAAAAGAATATGACAATACTACGTTAATAATAATAAAAGAAGAATTTTATACTGATGATGATGATGAAAAAAACTTGGCATATTTAAAATAGTTATACTAATTAGATAAGAATAAATTAATATGTAGATGTACATCATCATGCTAAAATTAAAGAATATATAAAAGCAATAAAATAAAGAATACAACCATTTATTGACTATTGTAATAAAAATAAAACTAATTGTGATGAAAAATTTAACAATACATGGCCTCAATATTGCTATAAAGAAAAAGCAAAGTGGGGATTATTGTCTACTAGTCCTTGTATACTTTTAAAACTTGATGATATGCCCCAATCTGTTCGAGATGAGATGAATAAACCCCACAAACAAATATTTAATAACTTAAAATTAAAGTGTAATAATAATGATGATGTAAAATTTTATCCTTTTGACCATCTTCCTAAAAACTCAACATTTCCCGCTTTAATTGGAATTGAAGTTAATTTAAATTTTAAAAATTGGTTGGAAATTGAGTGTTATATATTATTATTTAAAATTAATTATCAGATTAACAATAATATATCATTAAATTTTAAAATAAGTACAAATTGTTAATATATATATATATATATATATATATATATATATAATGAATCATATACACATTTAAAAAAATATTCACAACAAATCCATTTTTTCTGAATTTCTGTAAACCAGGTGAAATATATTTTTAATTTAATAAAAATATACCATGAAAAGAAATATGAAATTATTTAGTCTTTAAACCCATATGATCTAAATGGTAAATATATATATAAATAAAAATAAAAAATAGTTTATATAAGCTAATAAAATATATACAAAAGGACCCCTCCCCATTTTTTAAAAAGATTGGTACATAAATCAAATCTCATATAATTTTAAAAAAGGATTTTATTTACACCCAACAGAGATAATTTTATAAAAATTAATACATAAATCAAAAAAATAATATTGTTGCCATTGATACAACAACTATTAAAACTGTATCATTAATATTTTTAATATAATTTAAATCTGAGTTGGTACATTTTTTTTCAATATCATCATCATTATTTTTTTTATACTTATCTTTTTTATAGTTATCATCCACTTATTGTCAACTCATAAGATAAAATTACTGCCTATATATATTTTATTTATATATTATTATATTCTGGAAGTTTTTTCATTCCCCTCGTTTGTATGTAATTTTTTCTAGCATAATGATTACACTTTATATAGTAGCCTTTATGAAAAAACAATTTCTTTTCATCTTTTTTACCACAAGTTTTATTATTATTATTATTATTATTATTATTATTATTATTATTATTATTATTATTATTATTATTATTATTATTATTATTATAGTTAATTTGAGATTTATATTTTGTTCTTTGTTTATGCTTCACTACAGTTTTCTTTACATCTTTATTATCATAAATGAAAAAACATTTCATCCTTAAATTTCCATTTGTTTTCAGTTTTTCTTGAATAATTATTATTAATTTAAAATAATACTCTTTTCCACACTTACAAATAAAATGGAGAGGTTCTTCTTGTATCTCTTTATTAAATAGTTTTTCATTTATAATTCCATCCCAGAATTCAAATCTATTTCTTATTAAATATGTATTTTCATCATTAATTTCCTTTTTTTAAATAAAATTGGTCTAATAGCATTAAACATTACATCTTTACATAAAGGACTATCAAAAAGATGTTTTAAATGTTCGTATTCATTTTTCGTTGAAAGTGACATTGTTGATTGATTTGGTTAAAGCTGAAGAGCACTAAAACAATTTGCTTTTATAGACATGACATTAATAATGGTTATATATTAAAAAAATTACTTTTATAAATATTTTTTTTTTTTTTGCAAAAAAATTTAAGTCTTTTTTTGGGGGCTTTTATATTTTTCTTTTCTATTATTAAATATAACATTATGTGAAAAGGTTGGTTTGGTTAAAGCTGAAGAGTATGATATTTTTTTATATATATATTTATACATATATACTGTATGATATCCAAAAAATTGTTTTGATTTGCGGTTTAAAAAAATAATTAAAAACAATAAATTTTATGAATTATTTATATATATATTTTAATAATAATAATAATAATTTATATAAAAATATAGAAAATATATATAAATATATATATATATATATAATAAAATCACAATCGTCGAACCAGTAGTTGTGAAAAATAATACATAAGAAAAATGTCATTTTTACAGAATCGATACTTTAAAAGATCGATCCAGCAGTGAATACAGATTTACATACATATTTGATATATAACCCTATAGGAAGAATACTAAATAACCTCCTTCTCTATAGTGATCAAACAAGATTGGTTTCAAGTACATTACCAGAAGAAGAAATATATTGGTTAGAAAAAATATCAATGATGGGATGAAGAAGGAATATATGTACATTAGAATATTTCAAAATTGATTTGAATGAAATAGATAGAATTTATTATATTGACTATACTACCACCAAGCGATTTCAAAATATAATTTGTATGATTGCTCGCGTAAATCATCGAGAATCTCGCATATACTTTGATTTTACGTGCATGGGGCAGTGACTGGGAAAGAAATTGGTGTGGCAATATTTTTGTCAGTAGAAACGTTGTTGAATTTATGAAACTTTGCATAACGAGTAAAAAAAAACGTGATAAATGAATCAGATACAAAAATCTCTAGAGGAGGATGGGTTTTTGGTCAGTATCACATCTGATGATGTCATTTATGATGATGATGATGATGATGATGAAAGCCAAAGAAATGTTTAAATCATTAAGATTCACATCATTATTATTTACAACAATAAAACAAGCATTTATTTTACTATATATAATAGGAGCATTGGCAATATTATAATCATTAGAAACTATCATTATGGCCTTTTTGGAATATTTTATATCGTTGGAATATTCCATAGATATTTCAGAGTTTTTCATGGGTTTAGAAAGTTTTATTAATGCATGTTCAGAAATGACTGATCCTCCTCCTATTGGAAGTGATAACGCAAAATGTTTATCTTCATCATCATCATCATCTTCATCATCGACATTATATTTTTTTATATTATGATGAAATGTATATATGTTGTTACGGGTGGTTAAATTTGATATCTTTTCCACCATATTTTTTGTTATTAAACTTTCCTTTTCTCTCTTTAAAAGAGGTTCTTGAATGATTAATACAACATTATCATCATTATTCTTCTTATGATGATAATAATGATGATGTAATTTTAGTCTTTTAAAGTTTTGTAAATATTCTCCTTGATTATTATTATTTATTATCTTCATAGTAGAAGAATGTTTTTCTTTTATTTGATCATTAAATTTTTTAAAATCTTTTTGGTAACGCTTCATCATCAAACCCACGTCAAATCTTTCTTCCGAAAAGAAAGGTTGTTTTAAAAATGACCATTTTACTGTATTGCTTTCGGGGCTATATTCAAATTTAGCCATGAATGCAATACTAGAATTGCCCACAAAATCTTTAATTAATGGGAAATGGTAAATCCATACATTAAAACTACCGTCATTATTTTTATCCGTAATACAAATATTCGGTTCACAATCCCTCAAACTGATAAAAGATTGCTTGCGGTATCCTTGAAAAACAACGCATCCAGCGTAACACTTTTTGTTTCTTTATTATTATTAGTAAAGGTTAAATGTTGTAATAACATATTACCCGATCTCTCATCACCAGAATGTTTATACGGAACATCCTTGATTGATAATTTACTATAGTATAATGGTGCATGATCATCTGGTAAATTTTCCGGTATGACTACTGTGTCAAAATACTTGGAATTAATAATGTTAGATAAAGTAAAAATAAATGGCGTTTTTGTATCAACATTACACGTTAAAGACATTTGTCCTTCGGGTATCATATAGAATTTACTATTATTATTCTGCAAAATGTTGAATTTTGATAATTTTTTTTCAATGTTAATTTCACGTTCTTCCCACGAAGTTGTTTCCATTATACTTTCCACATTCGTTGGCCGTTCAAACATTTTCCACGTTTGTGTATTTTTATTTTTATCAAGTACAAACATTTCATTTTTAAATATTTGTCCAAACTGTGCACTAGTGTTGTTTGAATATAGTTGTAAGACATTTTTCTTTAAACTTTCCTCCGCTGATTTTTTATCAAAGATTATTGGGTCATGAATTAATATTACTGATGACCCATCATCACCACCACCACTATTGTTATTGTTCATCTTCTTTGTCACAACGAGAATGAATATGAAACCACAAACTTCAACCATAACCATATATATATATATTACTTTTATAAATGAGAATTATTATTATTATATTATTTATTATATTTATTTATTTATTATAATAAAAAAATAAAACATGAATAATAAAAATGAAAAAATTATAGCAATATACAATGAAATACAATTTTTATATAGTAAATTGAAAATTCGAATGTTTATGTTTAGTCTTTATTATAAACAACTAATTATATATTACAAAAAATATAATGAAAATATAACAAAAAATATTTTAAATAATAAAAAATTGATAATGATGTTGAATAGACCTATACCAGTATATCGTATAAAAAGTAATAAAAATAATAACAACAATAATACTAATTTATCACCACATATAATTAAATTAACTGAAAAAGAATATTATAAATTAAGAGCATTTAAATTAATTTTAGAATACTTGTTAATCTATGACAAAACAATTCAAATGCATTTAAAGAAATGGCGAGAATATTTTTATAATAACGTTGAAATGCAAAAAATATATATCAAACTTTTATTTATTCTTTAGATTTAATTTATACAAACGGAAGAATGAAAAATCAATATTTTACAGATAATTTACAAGAAATTTTAAATGATTTATATTTTTAGAAAAATATATATAGAATAACTTTCTTGAAAATGCTAAAAAAAATATATACCAAAAATTTTTATTTATTTTTCTTTAGATTTTTAGTTTATACAAACGAAAGAATGAAAAATTAATATTTTACTGATAATTATTTACAAGAAATTTTAAACGATTCATATTTTAAAAAATTAATTAAAATAATAAAAATATAAAAATGAAAAAATTTATTTTCTAGGCGAAAAATTTTTTTTTGAAAATTTTTTTGAAAAATTTTTTTGAGTAAAAAAATATTGATTTTGGTACACTTTTGGTCAATTTTAGGTGTAATTTTATGTAATTTTACAGTAATTTTATGTAATTTTTATTAACTTTTTAAAAATATTTAAAATATTACGGTTAAGAAAATAGATTTTAACGAAAATATTATGAATTTTCCAAAAATATTATGAATTTCCGAAAAATATTATGAATTTTTCAAAAATGTTATGAATTTTTTTTTAAAATATGATGTAAAATATTATAATATTATAGCATTTTCCATATTATAACCCATATAAAAACCGAACTCGGGTGCTTAATATTGCCATAATACGGGTTTTTTCTAGTTTTTCAACCAAAAACATTAAAAACTAAAATTTTTGTTTTTGTATCAATTTTACGCGATAAAATGTAATATTTTACACCTTTTTATATTTTGTGAAAATTTTTGAGTTTTTTTAATAAAAAAAACTAATTTTTATTAATTTTTAACAATAAAAACTAATAAAAAATTAATAAATAATAGTTTTTTAATAAAAAAAACTAATTTTTATTAATTTTTAACAATAAAAACTAATAAAAAAACAATAAATAATAGTTTTTTAATAAAAAACTAATTTTTATTAATTTTTAACAATAAAAACTAATAAAAAACAATAAATAATAGTTTTTTACAAAAAACTAATTTTTATTATTTTTTTAACAATAAAAACTAATAAAAACAATAAATATTTTTATAATTTTTTTTTACCAAAAAAAAAAGTTTTTTTGTCATTTTTATTAATATTTTGATAAAAAAATTTTCATTTTACAACTTTTCATCTAAAAAAATATAAAATAATACATTTTTTCTAAAAAAATGCACAAATTTACAATTTTCATTAGTTTTTTTTACTTTTTTTCATTAAAAATATAATTTACAGCATTTTTTTTACATGTTTATTCATATTTTGATAAAAAATTGTCATTTTACAACTTTTTTTATTAAAAAATGATTATTTAAAATTTTTATTCATATTTTAATAGAAAAAATTGTCATTTTTTACCATTTTTATATAAAAAAATGTAAATTTATAAATTTTTTCTTGTTTTTAGAGTAAAAGTTGACAATTTTTCATAAAAAGATTTTTTATTGACATTTTTATTTATATTTTGATGAATATTTACAAGTTTTTATCTATAAAAATTGTAAATTTATAATTTTTTTTCTTGTTTTTAGAATTAAAAATAAAAAAATATATAAAGATTGACAATTTTTATAAAAATTTTTTTGACATTTTTATTTGTATTTTGATGAAATTTACATCTTTTACAATAAAATTTATTAAAAAAATTGTCATTTTAAAAATGTTATTTTAAAAAAGTAAATTTATAATTTTTTTATTTTTTAATGTAAAAATTTAAAAAAACTTTTATTTCTATTCATATTACTTTGATGAAAAAAACAATTAATTTATAAATTTTTCTTATTTTTAGATGTAAAAAAAGGTAAAATAAATATTTTTTATCTATATATATATATATAACCACAGATTGTTTTTCTGAAAGGATTAAGTGTTAATGAAATCAACATAATGTCTTATGTAATGAATTTACAGGGTGGGATATATGAAAATCCAAAAGACGTAACTACAAATGTGTTAATAAACGCTAGTGTACCGATTATATTAAAACCTGAATTTATAGTTAATGATGTATTATTAAGAAATGAATTTAAAGTTGGTGGTGGTTATAGTATAATAATTAACGCCAAATTAAATTTTTACAATAAAGACATGAATGAAGAAAAATTATTAAAAGATTAAATTAAGTACAAGAAGAACCTATTTGTTTTTTTTTTTTAGTAATGGAAAAAGTATTGTATTAAATTAATTATTCAAAAAAAACTGAAAAAAAGGAAAAAATAAACATATAAAATGTTTTTTTGTTTATGATAATAACAGACTTTAGACCAAAAACAATTACCTGTGGTGTATTTTCAAAAATATTTTTATCAGAAGATGAAAAAATATTTTAATTTGATTAAAATTAATTTTATATTTTATTGATTAAATTTAAAAACTTTTATTTCGCTTTTTGGCGTCGGTGTTGTTTATTTTCGAGAATGATTAAAATATAATCTAAACATACCAATAAAATCAAAAAAAATTCATACTATAATAATTAATGTAATCTTTATCAAACGCCCTTTACTCTTTCTATAATGTCATGCGTGTCATAAACTATAAAAAAACTTTTACATTATAATCAATCCAACATAAATTCTACATTATAAATTAATTCTGAATTGAAAAAAAATTATAAAAAGGAGTGTAATTAAGATGATCATTGCTGAAAACAAAATTCCCCTAAAAATAAGTAATTAATATTACTTTAGGAGCGAATAATGCAGATAATGAAAAGCAAGTAAAGACGACACCCGTGCATCGAGAAAAGCCTGTAAGATCAAAGCTGGATTTTCTATAGTCATATGAAAAGAGGACCTAAATTAATTCCAGTTATAAAAGCGCAGAGACCAAACAAAGACAAACGCGTTAGTTGATTTTGTGCATTACGTGGAATAATAATTAAAAGAAAAAATGCAATACTTAAATTAGCGAGGGCAGTTGATAAACTAGCTTTAATAATGTCAAATGAATGTGTACATCCTCCAATTGTAGCAGCCAAAACGGCTAATGTTAAAGTTGCATATACATTTTTAAATGTTTTAAAATTAATAAATTATTATTATTGTTTTCCAAAATAAAATACTTGTCATATACATTTTTGATTGAATATTTTAAATCAAAAACAAAATTTTTTAGATTAATCAAAGTCATTATTAGTATTATATTACCACGTTTATTATATCTTTATTTATATATATATATATATATTTTTATATTTTTATATATATAAATAATAAATATATTTTTATTTTATAAAATATTATTAATATATATTTATATATATATAATATAAATAAAAATTAATTATTATTTTTTTTTAAAAATATAATAAAAAAATATATTTTTTAAATATATAAAAAATAATATATATATATTTAATAAAGTTTTATTATTGTTTTTTAAAAAATATATATTATAAAAACTACAAAAAATTTATTAAAAAAATAATATTTGAAAGTTTAATAATATGATTTTTAAAATAAGAATTATAACCCTTATTTTTTTATAATGAAAAATAAAATTTTTTAGATGAATCAATATTAAAAATTTTATTTTATAATGAAAGTTTTAATAAAAATTTTTTAAGATGAATAAAATTTTTTTTTTTAAAAAAAAATGTTTTATAAATATATATATATAATATATTTTTAGAAAACCACAATAATAATTTTTAAATAATGAAATTTTTAAGATGAATTTTAATA
Organism: Macrobrachium rosenbergii; assembly: GCF_040412425.1. Classification (NCBI taxonomy): domain Eukaryota; kingdom Metazoa; phylum Arthropoda; class Malacostraca; order Decapoda; family Palaemonidae; genus Macrobrachium; species Macrobrachium rosenbergii. Next base: position 12,909,117 of record NC_089795.1, on the reverse strand, counting down.
ATATTATTTTTTAAAATAAAATGTGTTGCTAGTTTTTGTATATATAAATAAAAATTTTAAGATGAATCAATATTAAAAACCCCAGATTTTTATTTTTAAATAAAGTTTTTAATAATGAAATTTATATATTTTTTAAATATAATTATTTAAATAAAACAATGTTGCTAAATTTTTTGATAATTTGTGGATAAAATATCAACCCAGATTTTTATTTTTAGATTGAATAAATTATATATTTTTATATAATTATTTAACCAAGAAATTTTGAACATAATTATAAATTTTTTTGATAATTTTTTTATATTAGATTGAATAAATTTTTTATTATTTTTAAAAATGGGTAAAATTCAAGTTTTTCGATTTAATTGGGTAAAATAAGTTCGATCTAATTTAAACCGCCGCCAAACCCATTCCACTAAAAGCCATTTGTTCTTGAAGTCCCGTGAGCAAATCCTCCTTTTTACCTCGAGTGGGGCCCTGAAAATTCCATTCTTACAATTTCATCAGGATGAACATTGCATCATGGAAGTCGCCTTGTGGTTGTTTACAATAAAATACCTAGTGGTATATAGACTTCCTTTGACAATTTCGTGAGGTATAAAAGGATCATTGGGATTTTCTCTCATTACGTAAATAAATCCATCATTTTCATTTAATTGTTCCTTTCTTTTATAATCTACCGCTGATTTATTATTATTATTAGACAAAATAATAGGTTTTATATAGGGTAAACCCGACGTGGGATTTATCAAATCACCAGTAACTAATTCATTACCCAGTTCTATATAATGAATAGCATCATTAATGTTAAAAAGAAAAGAATTGTTTAAATATGGATTCTTTTTTATTCGTTAAATTAAATCCGTAATTAAAATATTATCCAACGTTTGCCTTTTTAAATAAAATGGGTTAATTATTAAATCTGGTATAATATTCTTTTTTGTTTGAGGATGAATGACAAAGGGCATGTTTTCATCCGAGATTATATCCACAATGACGCCTTTATTCGTAGTAGTAGTTTGTAATTTATCACCGACGGAAGGTATAAACTGAGTTGCGTAACATAAATACATTTTAAAATAAGAAGCATTTTCAATGTTATCACATTTAATATTTTCACATCTATAGTTACCGAGTTTTCTTTGAGAGGAAAGGAAAGATGCTCTTTCCTTTTTTAAAAATATTTGTTGTTCTTCTTGCATTTGTTGTTGTTTAGTACCTATCCAAAAACAAATATAGTCCAGTTATTTGGAACATCGTGAAAAAAAGGTAATAGTTTCTTTCGTTTTTATAATAATTTCCTTTTCATTACCATTTTTTGTCGTTTGTAAATTTTTACAATCAATTCGGGAGAAAATATTTCTATCGTAATTTCGAATGATTCTTGAAGATATAAAAAACTATTTTCATTATTATTATTATTTGTGACTTCAAATAATCCTATGGGCATTCCTATACGTAAAATGTCAGATTTTTTTATCAAAGGTTTAAAAGATATACACGACGAAGCAAAATTATTATTATTATTATATACGAGTTTTATGGAAGCTGTTTCGTACGAAACGGCTGAAAATTTACCATTATCAATCGCCCCCCTTCTAACTGTAATACCATCCTCTTGATTATTAAAACCCCCAGCGATTAAAATTTTTGGAAACCATCCTGGTTGATTAATCAATTCTGTAGGATAAGATTTAGATGAATAAAAGGCCACCGTTTGAGATTTTTGATGTAATTCTCCTATTGATAAAGAATTTGTGGGCGTTCCGATAAAATTTTTGGCGGTATAAGCTGCGTGACCGATCGTGGTAAATGACAATGTGTGGGAAATGGTGTCAAACGGAGAGAAGGACCGAATAAGTTTGGTATTTTATTTTTATTATTATTAATTAATAAACAATATTCCCTAGGTGAATAAAATAACCCATCTACGTGCAACTTGTAAAAATTCTTACTAAAACTCGTACAAACCCAAAATTTATTTTCTTTTTCTTCCGTTAATTCAATAAATGGAATGAGAATTTTTAAGGCATATTGAGTCATTCTATAATAATTTAAATCATGCAAAAATTGATCGTAAAGATATCGTAGTTGTCGCTCCGTTAATATAGCGGGAATTTGGGGAATAATTCGATATAAAACGTGATTGATACATATATAAATAAATTTTTCATCGTCTGGTAAATAATTTTTAATCTTTTCAGGATGGGAAATTTTACAACATCCATTAGGAAATAATTTATATAAAATTTTGTCCATGTTGTTGTTGTACTCATTAATCACCGCTCCCGGTCTTGAAATGAAGCAGTCGATTACGGATTCTAATACTAGTCCAGAATTTTTAGGCGTATATCCGCCCGTTACGATCAAATCTATAAAACCTAAATTATCTTTGTTTATGTATTTAGGTTTTGTAGTTTTTGAGTCTTTGGTCAACATTTTCTGTATGGAGCAAGCTATTCCGCAAATATTGTGATAAGAATTAGTAGGCGCATTTTTAGTAAATCGACCAATTCTATGAAAATCTAAATAATTGCCAGTTCCAATTATCGACGATGCGTCTTGTTTTTGTCTGTCAAAATTAATGTAGTCTTTATCTAGTATACTCGTCTGAGAAATGGTAATATCAGTTTCACCCATTTTAATCATTTGAGATAGGTTATTAATAAGGGATATTTCAGTTATAGGTCCCCGAGGAAAATGAAACCATTTAATTATTTTTTTAGTCAAATCTACATTATTTAATAAATCTTTATTTTTTGATAATATTAACTTAATTAATTCTCTTTCTGGATCATCATCATCATCATCATTATTATTATTATTATTTTTATTTGATGATGAATCTTCTGATTTAAGTTTTATATTTTCACCATTAATGATTTCATATTTTTTTTTCGTTTACAAATCTTGTACATGTTGATTAAATCTTGAAAATTTATGTCCAAAGATGAAAAACTTGTATTATTATTATTTTTCTTTTTATTGCTATAATAATAAAATGGTTTCAATTTATTTATAATTTCATTTTGTTTATTTATTTTTTGAATTTTTGCGATTAAAATATCAATAAAGGAAATAAACACGTCACCCATACTGTAACTAGCCGTATTGTTCAAAGCATTATTATCCATTACTGTTGTGTAATAATTTTCTAAAAAAGGCCAATGAATAATGGTTGATTCATTATACATAATAAATTGTTTGTATCGTTGTTGTTGTTTTCATTATTATTAACCTTTTTTCTTTTTATATTTCTAATGTGAATTTTACGTTTATCTACCCAGATAAACGATTTCATATACAATATATTTTGATTTATTACAAAATTACCAGGATATAAATCTCTTGGATAATCTTGACAAAATAGACATTTTAAAGGAAACCAAGTATACGAAAACCATTCGTCTCTATCAACGCAGGTTGCGTCCCTTTTTTAAGGATTTTTTGTGGATTAATAGTTGCCACATTTTCCCTTCTTTAAGAATAGGAATGATAAAAGATGTTTGTGAAAGATTTGGTTCAAATAATGATGTCAAGGTAAAACCTACACCTAAAATAAGTTTTTTCTTAGAAAATAATCCACTAAATCTGTTTCATTTTTAATATCTTTATTATTATTAATGATTTCCTTTTGATAAAGTAAATTAAATTTTATTTCTTTATACTTATTAAAAAGCCGAGAAAAATTATCATTTTCAATTTGTAATTTAAAAGTTATATGTAATCTCAACATTAATTCTAATATACTATCATTCACATCTTTTTATTACAATCCAAACAATAAAATGGATGACCGTCTCTCTTTCTCCATTGAATAGGTCCCATTGCCTGTGTTGATTATTAAATACTCCACGTGTATCTATTACTACCATTTTGTTTTTATATATAAAATAAAAAATAAACGTAAGACCTTATTAAAATGTGATAAAATAAAAATTTTTTTATAATTTTATTATTTTATTTATATTGTTTTACAGATATATTTTTACATTTATGTTTTTAAAAAAAATATACAATTTTTTATATATATATATATATATATACATTATATTATTATTATATATATACATTACTATATATTATTTATATATATATATAAACTTATTTATCTTCTATTAGATTCAACAACAATGACAACTTCTTTTTCTTCTTCCATTTTTTTTCAATTACAACACTAGAATAATGTTTATTATAATACCTTTTCAAAAAGTAAATTAAATTATTTACAAATGGTACAATTATATATATTATATCATTATTTATTAATCTTATTTCATTATTAATTCTTTTTGACCGATATTATTATTAATTTCTTTATCATCATAATCATTATCATAATTGTCATCATCATTATTAATTGAGATGGCAACATGAAACTGATCCTCTGTTATTATCATTTCTTGATAATTTTTGAATAAATTATTCAAGACATCTTTACATAACAGATTTAAATTTGAGGAATTTTTAACATTAACCAATGCATCTTTTGAGAAAATAACAAAAAGATTTTTCCTCAAAAACAGACGCACATCATCTTTTTTACATTTTATTGAGAGTTGATAACCATCATCATCATCATCATCATTTGTTGTTGTTATTGTTCTTATGTTTGCCTTCTGTGTAGTAATGAATAAATTTAAAAAGTTTTCAAAAACAACACGATCTCCATTATGTTTGGGAGACAAAGGAAAGTTGTTGCCTAAACTCTGACAAATGAAATGATAATCTGCTTTTCCTATACCATTAGTTGTTAAAATATCTTTTAGTTTTAAACTACCAAAATATTTTTTAAAATTTGTTTCATATTCTCTTTTAACTTCATCAGTTGTTGTTCCTTTTTCAGCAGCACAAAAGTCTTTCCAATTTATATCACTTTGTTGTTTGTATTTGGAAACAAACTTGTTGGCATCGTATAATTTTTTAAACCATGTTTCATTGCGAGTTTGGTATTCCAATGTATCTATATTGTATTTACACCAAAGATCTTGCACCAATCGTATACAATTGCGTAAATCTTTGGTTTTTATACGATTATGCATTTCAACACGTATTGGTATAGACTGGTCTTTCATTACTGCTTCAATTATATTATCTTGTCCATAAAAGGATAGATTGAAACTATCGTATTCATCAGAATAAATATAGTCTGAATTATACTCTATTATAATGCGTTTATGACATACTGGGGAATTTTCATAAACTACTAGACATCGAGTTATCGGTGAAGAACAAGAAACATTTTTTGTTTTTTCAATGATTAGAAGAGTGTCATTCACTTTAATATCATGATCATTTTTTATATTAATGTTAAACTTTATACCATTACTGCTGCTACTGTTGTTATTTTTCTCTTCATTATGAAACTTTTCACCATCTCTAGATTTTTTCTTTTCTTTTTTCAAACTTTGATCTGAATGAGTACTACTGTTGTTACACAAGTGTAAATCATCATCATCATCATCAGTAGAAGATAATTTTCTCTTCTTTTTATCATAAACTGATAATTTTTCTTTTTTCAACACCGATGTCATCATCTGTTGATGATAATTTTTTTTTTTTCAACAACACCGATGTCATCATCTGTTGATGATAATTTTCTCTTCTTTTCAACAACACCGATGTCATCATCACTATCATAAACTATTGATGATAATTTTCTCTTTTCAACAACACTACCACCATCATCAGCACTATAAACTCTTGAAATTTTTTTCTTTTCTTTTTCAACACGTTTTTTGTCATCATCATAAGATGAATCATCATCACTATCACTACTATCACTACTATCACTACTACTACTATCACTATTACTGCTGCTATCACTATTACTGCTGCTATCATCATTTCTTTCCTTCTCACTATATGATGATACTTGTGTATAAATGTTTTGTAAATTTTTTATTGATTCTTCATTATTAATGCTGCAGTTTGTCTCAGAGAATTGTTTCTTTGTGATTGCGATTACTAAATCTTCATCAGACATTTGTTGCATTACAATCCTTGACTCTTCCTCTTTTTCTGATGATAATTGTTGTTGTTGTATTATCGCTTCTTTTTCTACCAATTCTGGTGATAACAGATCTTCCTTTTTTTCTGGTGATAACTGTTGTTGTAACAGATCTTCTTCTTTCTCTACTAGTTGTAATTCTGGTGATAACTGTTGTTGTAACAGATCTTCCTCCCTTTCTGTTAGTTGTAATTTTGGTGATAATTGTTGTTGTTGTATTACCGCTTCTTTTTCTGCCGATAACTGTTGTTGTAACAGATCTTCATCTTTTTCTGCCAATTTTACTAGTTGTAATTCTGGTGATAACTGTTGTTGTTGTTGTATTATCGCTCCTTTTTGCCAATTCTGTTAGTTGTTGTTGTATTATCGCTCCTTTTTTGCCAATTCTGCCAATAACTGTCGTTGTTGTTGTTGTATTATCGCTCCTTTTTTTTTGCCAATTCTGTTGTTTTGTATTATCAGGTCTTCCTCTTCTGGTGATAACTGTCGTTGTTGTTGTTGTATTATCGCTCCTTTTTTTGCCAATTCTGCTATTTGTAACAGGTCTTCCTCTTCTGGTGATAACTGTCGTTGTTGTTGTTGTTGTATTGTTGTAATAGAAGAGGAAGATATTTGTGATTGTGGTAATAAAGAATCATCAAATTCTGTTGGATTCCAGGAACCTTCATCGTTTTCTTTATCCATCCTAATATTATTGATGGCAGTAAACAATTCTTCAGCCATTTTTTGTTCGTTAAAATTATCATCTTCTTTCATCTCATCATCATCATCATCATCGTCGTCGTCTGTTAAAAATAAATCATTTTCTATTGGGGTTGGCATTTTTTAAATAAATTTTTTTACAACAGAAATTATACCACGACAAAGTTTAAACTAGACTAATGCAAGATTGACAACTATCAACCCTTTTAAGCTAAACAAAAATGACATTACCATTTTATTATATTTTATTTATATATATATATATATAAATAAAATTTAATAATAATAAAGTATATATATACAATCCTCTAAAAACAATAATTTTTAAAATGAAATTTAATAATAATTTAAATACAATTTAAAATTTTTTCATTATTAAAAGTTTTTATTAATAAAAAATTTTCTAAAATAAAATAAAAATAAAAAAAAAACTAAAAATTTATATAATATATATATATATATATATATATATATATATATATATATATATATATATATATATACAAAATGGAATACAAAATGGAATACAAAATTAAATTTCTCTGCAATTTCTCCACAAAAAAATTATGAAAATTTTTATTATGAAATATTTAGTCCTATTAATGTAAATATACCACCCTAGAAAAAGATTAATATTTACGAATATTAATTTAAATTATAATAATAATAATAATTTTTACATCAAACTAGAAAGTAAACCGGACGAAGATCAAGATGTAGACGTATTGGGAGGAATTATTGATAGAGATTATTCGGGTAATATAGGAATAATAATGTATAATTTTTCAAAAACAAAAAGAAAAAATGTTAAAGTGGGTGATATTATAGCTATAGCTAGATTGTTAAAATATTTAATAAATGATAATAATAATGAACAAAATAATAATAATAAAGATAATAACAACGGTGGTACTGAATATTGGAAAAAAAATGATGAGGGGTCTGTTGCTTGGGACGTTTTTTCACCTCAAAACATGACGATAAATGGAAATGATGTTATTACTATTTCTACAGGTATAAAATTTCCTCATCTCTCTTTTTCTTCGCATTATTATATTAGATACGCTAGCCGATCTGGCTTAGCTTCAAAATCATCAATTATCGTAATTGGCGGAGATAAAAATGGTGATATTGTATTAAATAATTTATCTAATAATAAATATGATATTAATAAAAAGGACCGTATAGGACAAATTATTTATGAAGGATAAAAATTAAAATTGCTAAATTATATTTATTTTTTTAAATAAGAAGGAAATTTTAAAATATTTTTATTTTCACCTAAAGAGAGGTAATAAGTTATAGCACAAAGGGCTTCTATAAAAAAATAAACATTTTTTTTTTCATCATTATCATTAAAAGTATCATTACATAATTTAGCAATTTGTAAGACGTCATTAAAATTCATTTTAGTTGATGATTCAGTAACAGCTTTATATATCACATTTTTGGTTTCATCATTATAATTTAATAATAACCCAGAATTGTAATCACTTCCAAAAAATATAAAATGTAAAATAACATAATTTATAAGTTGATAATAATTTAATTTTAAGTCATTAGATAAATTATCCAAGTTGTATAAAAGTCCTATGCCTGTTTTGAAATTAGGAGTAACGAGAATAATTTCTGAATTTTTAAAAAATGTCATCATTGCTAAAACATCAGAATCAAGAGAAATAATAACACTTTTACCATCATCATCATTATTATTAGTAGATGATGATAAATTTCTAGCAAATTTAAAAGTTCAATTTCTCCTTCTCCACGTACTTGAATATCAGATTCAAGATTTGTTACAAAATTAAATTTATATGTTTTTAAATCTCGTGTCATTTTTTCCTCCAATAGTTTAAAACTATTTTTAAATAATTTGCCTACATTAATTAATTTGTAAATATTTTTTCATCATCTATAACGATCACTTTATGTTTTGAAACCGGAGGGTATCCATCAACGCCACAAAAAAAAAGTAATATTACTACCATCTTCAACTTGAAAAAATTACATACTATAACGTAATGCAAAATGGCATCACTCAATATTTCAGCATTAAAATCTAAATAATCATTATTTTTTATTATTGCTGTTTGATGTAAAAAATGTGTACTGTCTACTCCAATAAAATTCAATTTATCATTTTTTAAAATTTTATTATTATTATTATTATCATTACAATAAAGAAATTGGAATAAAATAACTTTTTAAGTGATTTATCAAATAATGAACTCCCATTTTTTATTATAATATAAAAATATATATATATATATATATAATAGAAAAGGACTTAATATAACCTCAATGGTTTATTATTTTTTTTAAATAATATAGGTGAAAAATATGATTGATAATATAAGCGCAAAAAGTTTTCAAATGTTAAAAATTTATAATTTTCATCTGGTAATATTACTTTTAATACATCAATAAAAGACACGTTATACAATTCTTTATTATTTTTATAAAAACTTTTATTAACCTGGGCAATGAAAGTACTAGATTCTTTTTATCATAATTTACTTTGTATTGCTTATATTTTTCTAACCCTGTTTTATAAATTTTCAAACTACTTGTAGGTTCACTAATGAAATGAAATATAGTAGAAGAATTTACACAACTGTTCATTTTTTAAAGTATATATATATATATATTTTATTAAACAAACATATATATATATATATTTTTATTATATAAAACATATATATATAAATTATATATATATATAGAATAAATGAAAAATATATATATTTCTTCATGACTAAATAAATATATATGAATTAAAAATGACATATCATTATTCTTCTAATAATGACATGTCTGTTATAACCAATCAACAGGGTATTGAATTTTTAAAGTTAAAGTCTCATTTAAAGTTTTTTGATTTTAATATTCAACGAGAAAGGGATATCTTGAATTTAAGAGATATAAAAAATTATAATTTTTCAGTCATTCATCCTATAAAAAAGTACGACGATGATCAGCAGAGGATATCTAATACACCGTGTATTCTCGAATTGTTTGATGGGAAAATTGTTGTGTATATTCCATATTCAGAATTAATTCATATAAAATAATAAAAATAATTTTTTTGTCTTTGTCATCTATTGATGATTTTTATTCATATAAAAACATATTAAAAATAAAAATTATGATTCTTGACACAACAAAAAATTTACTAAAAACGGTTATTTAATATATATAATTATTTTATTTAATATATATAATTATTATTTTATATATATTGACAAAAGTTTATTAACATTATATATATCTACAAAATATAAAAAATATTTAATGTAATAATAATAATAAATAAAAATAGCTACATTTTTTATTAATAATAATAAAAAAATTTTCAGCTATCAATTTGATACTGAATAACAAAAAATGAAAAAATAAAATAAAAATATTTTATTAATATAAAAAGTAATAATTATTTATTATTATTTTTTTTACTAGAAAAGGTTATTTAGTGTAATGAAAAAATAAAATAAAAATATTTTATTAATATAAAAAGTAATAATTATTTATTATTATTTTTTTATTATTTTTCATTTTACATTTATATATACATGTGTACGCATTTTGAATTCATATTGCAGAGAAAAACAAATATGGTGGTATCATCTTGGGAAGTTGCTGGATCAAAATGTTTAGACTTTGGACGAACATCATCACCAACGATCGCTGTAAATACTTGTCCAAAAGTATGGTTACCTCCCACCCTAGCAAATAGAATAGAATTATCCAAACTTTTAAATGAATGTAATGATTTGTCCCAACTTTTAGAGGAATGTAAAGCTTTGAGAAAAGAGAATAATAAACTTTTAAAACTGATTTGTTGGAGGAAAAGAAGAGTTAATAGTAAAAAGAAAAATCAAAGGAAAAAATTGTTGAAAAGATTATCTTGTATAATAAATAAAAAATATTAAATGTTTAAAATGAATTTTTTCACCATTGTTAGAGAAAATAAAAATATATATATATAATAACATACATATATATAATAAAAAATCCTTTATGCAATGAATAATAATACTATTTTTTATTATTTTTTCTACATTGAATACATAATAAATTTTTGTTATTTTGATTAATAAATTTTTGACAATTTGTACATTGTAGTCGTACTTTTAAAACATTTAATTCTTTTCCCGTTTTTATAATAATCATATGATCACCTCGTAATAAAATTTGTTCAGTGTCCTTTCCAAGGATAGGATCAAATATCCGTAATAGAGGATTTTTAATTTGATTTAATAAATAATATTCATAATCTATTTGAAGACCATTTTTCAAAACAAAATCGGGGTTTTCAGCCTTTTGATATAAAGGTATTTTTTTAGATGTTGTTGTTGTTGATATAATAACGTAAGGAACTCGATCTCCAAGTGTGGGCGCTGTTCCAGAATCTCGAATGGCCATTTTATTGGCCAATTCAGCGTGGGGCTTGTTTTGCTTTATATTCGTTTTGAGTTTTTGTCAATTCTTTAGTTATTATCAGTTGACTTAACTCAATTCGGTCATTAAGTAAATCTGAAATGGTTTGTTTGACGAGTGTAACGGCCTTTTTAAATATCTCGTTCAATGAGAATTATTTTTAAAATTTCTGCTATTAAGTTGGCGGTGAGATGACAATTATCTCTACGAATTGTTTCTATTCCTTTACAATCAATTTTATCAAAAGTATCTGGTCGAGTATAATACAGACCAGCGTAACGTTTTTTATTGATAAGTAAATATGGACAATAAACCTTTTCAAAGTCTAATTTAATAGGATTAATAAAATGCTTCATAACGTTATCCGCCGCTTCCTGACCCAACATTATGGCTTCTTGAACGGTTTTTACGCCAAAATTTATCATTACTGAATCCGTATCTCCATAAATAACTTTAGCATTTGGATATTGTTCTTCAATCATGTTTTTGGTAAACATAATCATTTCTCGTCCAAATGCCGTAACGCTTTGTAAATTTCTACGCAAGGTAATTTACCAACTTGGGCACCCGTAAATCCATAAACGGAATTTGCAGATATTTTTAAAGCTAATTGACGACCGTCTAATACCTTTCTTTTTAACGGATCCGTTTCCCTTTTCAAATCATTTTTAGCTTTTTTCCGAGCTAAGAGTAAATTTTCCAATATCTGAGGAAGTAAGCCTTTACGTATATGAGGTTTGACGAAATAATTACCTGATGGTGTTTTAGTATAATTATCACTCGATAAGGCTGTATGCTTATTATTATTAAGCAACGTTGAATAGCATAGATTATGAGCCATAATAATTGTAGGATATAAAGCGCAGAAATCTAGCGTGGTAATAGGATCGTTATAAAATCCTTTTATTGGATCTATCACAGTAGCTCCTTGATAATCGTTCCCCTTTTCTCGGTCCTCGCACGAAGGAATTATAAAATCATCATCATTACCACCACCACCATATTTTGAACATTTTCTAAGAAGTTGAGAAATGATTTTAATTTGTTGACCCCGCGTAAGAATAAAAGAAAGAGGAACTCCCGTTACGCGAGCCATTTCGATAGAATTGATAAATAACATTAATTTATCTATTAATTTCAAAGGTAAAAACGCATCTTTTAAACAATACACGGCCAATTTTCGTCTCGTTTGAGCGTTCTTGTGATGTAAAACTGATATTTGTGTGTGATGAATATCATCCTTTTGTTCTTTTAAAAATGTTGAGAAACTGCATTTAAACTGTAAGAACGTAATTTATAATCTCTTTTAATAACATTTAATACATCCAATATACATCTACCTTCTATATTTATGACTTTGTTAATAGCTTTACCTATTTGCTTACTTTCAAAAGTCTTTGTAGTAACGGTTGATTTTAAACCCACTATTCGACTAAGATAAAATTGATTAGAATTTAAATGATTAGCTCTTTCCACCAAATATGTCAAATCAAAATTGTTTATATTGTATCCTGTAATAACATCGGGATCCACTACATTTTGAACAAAACGAGACCAAGTTTCCAACATTTCTTTCTCGGATTGAAAAGTATATATTTTAGCATTATCAATGGGTGAACATTCACCCAAGACAAAAATGACATGTGAATATTGATCATCATCATTATCATTTTTTTGTCCGTGTTTTATAATAACGTTACCTATTTGAATAATAGGATCAATATCTGGCGAGGAAAAATTCCTTTTCTACCAGCGCATTCAATGTCGAATGAAAGAGTAGTTAGAGGTCCGATGCTACTAGCCCAATGCGTTTGAGTGGGATCGTGACCCAAGACATTACTTTGTAAAACGTCAATTTCAATTTGACATTTTGTTTCTTTTAATTTTTCATTTCTAACGATCCATTTTCTTCGTGGTAATTCTATCCAAGAACAACCAAATATGTTTGTATCAATCATAAATCTTAGTATAAAGTCAACATTGGCTTCATAAAATTGAACCTTTTCATAATCTTTAAAATAAAAACACTTTTCTCTTCTATTAAAATGCGCTGTACATCACGAATTATCTTGGTAATGATACAGTTATTTTAAAATAATTGGTCTTTTCATTATTGAAATTATAACCATATAAATTCTGTTTAGATACTATTTCCACAGACGTGATAAATTTGGCAATTAATCCATTTAAACAGCGTAATTTATTAGAAACTTTATCATTTAATGTCATTTTAAAATTATTTACTTGATGAAGATCAAACTTTTTCGGAACGTTAACGTAAAAATATGGATAAAAACCATGAACGTGACAACATACTGAATTTCCTAAACTATTTACTCCAAACATACGTATGACGGGTGTACGATAACGTTCTTTCGTTGTTAAAAATGGCGAAAATCCAGTACAATCATCAACTTCTAAATTGAAAAATATAAAAGAATCTCTAGTAGTTTTTAAAATAGGAACAGAAGGTCGTTTTATAAGAAAATCTTTTTTTTTATTATTTTTAACATCATTATTATTTTCATTTTTTCTTTTCATCGTGTTTTTATGTATATATATATATAAAAGGAATATTTCCTTTATATAAGTAAATATATATATATATAAATATTTATATTTAAAACAAAAAATTTATTTAATAATGTCACTAAGTTTTAAAAATAAGAATGGATGAATGAGTTTGTGTTAAGGATATTTTTATTACTCAAATAGTAAAAAAAATAAAAATTAAATAAATTTGATAACTTTATTATAAAAAAATATTAGTCCATCAAATTTTCCTGATTCTTTTAAGTCCTTATTTTTTGGCCATTTTCATAGACTAAGAAATATAATTTCAGTTCATCATCATCCACTTTTTATATATATTTATATATATATATATATTAATCTCTTGTATCTAGATATGTTAGTATAATTGATTTCCAAAAATATCAAAAAACTAACGTAGATATTTTTTAAAAATAGTAGATTTTTATTTGATGGATTTATTTTACACGTAAATTGTACGTTAATGTTTATTCTTATTATTTATACTTTATATATATAAATATAATAATAAGAATAAGAATATATATAATATATAATAAAAATAAAAAGAATAAAGAAATAATTATAGAAAAATAATTATAAATAATAAATAAATAAAAAAAATTTCTACGGTTAGATTTTTTTTGGGTAATATTTTTTCATTTTTTTTTCAACATAACGTACGTGTTTCTCTCTTGAGATTAAGAGTAAATTCATTTAGCTTTTCAATGATGGTATTCATTCTATTCTTATACTTTATTTAAGTCAAAACATATTCATTTTATATTCCTTCCTTACTGGTGGGATATGTAAAACAAAAATAATCATCAACGTAAGGAAGGAATCAAAAAATACATTTGTTCATTTTTTTTAAAATGGTGATGGAAAATTTAGAATCGATTGATTAGTTTTACCTAAAAGTATAAACATTGGCGTACAAAATAAGTATAAAAAATTTTAATCAAATAAAATTTTATTATCTTTAACAAACATTTCAAAAATATATCTACGTTTGTTTTTGAGATTTTTAGAATATTTTTTTTTTTCTTTTTATTCTTATTATTTATACTTTATATATATTTTTATATATATAAATAAATATAATAATAAGCATGATAATATATATAATATAATAAAAATAAAAGAATAAAGAAATAATTATAATTATAAATAATAAATAAATAAAAAAATTTCTACGGTTAGATTTTTTTTTTTGGGGTAATATTTTTCATTTTTTTCAACATAACGTACGTGTTTCTCTTTTGAGATTAAGAGTAAATTCATTTAGCTTTTCAATGATGGTATTCATTCTATTCTGTTTTTATTCCTATCTTCTTTAAATGTCGTTTATATCAGAAAAGTTATTTCCAAAAATCTCAAAACTAACGTAGATATTTTTTGAGATATTTTTTAAAAATAGTAGATTTTTATTTGATGGAGTTATTTTACGCGTAAATTGTACGGTAATGTTTATACTTTATTAAAGTCAAAACATATTCATTTTATATTCCTTCCTTACTGGTGGGATATGTAAAACAAAAATAATCATCAACGTAAGGAAGGAATCAAAAAATACATTTGTTCATTTTTTTTAAAATGGTGATGGAAAATTTAGAATCGAGTGATTAGTTTTACCTAAAAGTATAAACATTGGCGTACAAAATAAGTATAAAAAATTTTAATCAAATAAAATTTTATTATTTTTAACAAATATTTCAAAAATATATCTACGTTAGTTTTTTTAGATTTTTATTATATATTATATTCTTATTCTTATTATTTATACTTATATATATATATATATATATATATATATATATATATATATATATATATATATATATATATATAAATAATAATAAGAATGATAATATATATAATATAATAAAAATAAAAAGAATAAAGAAATAATTATAAATAATAAATAAATAAAAAAAATTTCTACGGTTAGATTTTTTTGGGGGTAATATTTTTTCATTTTTTTTTCAACATAACGTACGTGTTTCTCTTTTGAGATTAAGAGTAAATTCATTTAGCTTTTCAATGATGGTATTCATTCTATTCTGTTTTTATTCCTATCTTCTTTAAATGTCGTTTATATCAGAAAAGTTATTTCCAAAAATCTCAAAAAACTAACGTAGATATTTTTTTGAGATATTTTTTAAAAATAGTAGATTTTTATTTGATGGATTTATTTTACGCGTAAATTGTACTTTTAATGTTTATACTTTATTAAAGTCAAAACATATTCATTTTATATTCCTTCCTTACTGGTGGGATATGTAAAACAAAAATAATCATCAACGTAAGGAAGGAATCAAAAATACATTTGTTCATTTTTTTTTAAAATGGTGATGGAAAATTTAGAATCGAGTGATTAGTTTTACCTAAAAGTATAAACATTGGCGTACAAAATAAGTATAAAAATTTTAATCAAATAAAATTTTATTATTTTTAACAAATATTTCAAAAATATATCTACGTTTGTTTTTTGAGATTTTTAGAATTTTTTTTCTTCAATAAATTCATTTTTTAATGATGGTATTCATTTCTATTCTTTCTTATTATTTATACTTATATATATTTTTTATATATAAATAAATATAATAATAAGAATAAGAATATATATAATATAATAAAAATAAAAAGAATAAAGAAATAATTATAAATAATAAATAAATAAAAAAATTTCTACAGTTAGATTTTTTGGGGTAATATTTTTTCATTTTTTTTTCAACATAACGTACGTGTTTCTCTTTTGAGATTAAGAGTAAATTCATTTAGCTTTTCAATGATGGTATTCATTCTATTCTATTTTTATTCCTATCTTCTTTAAATGTCGTTTATATCAGAAAAGTTATTTCCAAAAATCTCAAAAAACTAAGGTAGATATTTTTTAAAAATAGTAGATTTTTATTTGATGGATTTATTTTACGCGTAAATTGTACGGTAATGTTTATACTTTATTAAAGTCAAAACATATTCATTTTATATTCCTTCCTTACTGGTGGGATATGTAAAACAAAAATAATCATCAACGTAAGGAAGGAATCAAAAATACATTTGTTCATTTTTTTAAAATGGTGATGGAAAATTTAGAATCGAGTGATTAGTTTTACCTAAAAGTATAAACATTGGCGTACAAAATAAGTATAAAAAATTTTAATCAAATAAAATTTTATTATTTTTAACAAATATTTCAAAAATATATCTACGTTAGTTTTTTTAGATTTTTATTATATATTATATTCTTATTCTTATTATTTATACTTATATATATATATATTATATATATATAAATAATAATAAGAATAAGAATATAATATATAATAAAAATAAGAAAAAGAAGAAAAATAATAATAGTTACTTTTCTATGAAGAACAATGTAGTTCACTATACGGTATCGACATATAAAAATATGCATTGAAGAGTAATTATAGGAAATTTTGCGTAGATTATTTTATGTATTTACATATTTTCTGTTAAAGTGAGTCCCAAGCGAGATATTTGTTAAAAAAAAACTGTTTTTCGCCGCCATCTTGGAAAATGGCGGTTAGAAAATATTCGCCATCTCTGCTACAAGCCCCGCCTCTTATGGTGGTGGTTGCTCACCCACTGCTGCTGTTATTTATCGGAATATATGCACCAACGTTATTGTTAGCAAATAAATATAAGCAAGTAACAAGTAGCAACAATATAGCGAAGATATGATAATGAACTTGTTCTCATAAGTAAATATTATATATATATATATATATAATATAATATATATATATATTATAAAAAGATCGCTTAGTCCGACCGAGTATCGTCAGTGCGTATAAAACATTGTCATTTGGATTTGAATGCTAAACTTTTTTCCCTTTTACAGTTTTTTTTTCGTATCATGATGTTGGGTGATAGTATTTTTAGATTCTGGGTCTATCATCACTTAGAGGATGACAACGACACGAGTATTTAGAAGACCAATATTGAACCCATTGTCGATCGTCGTGCGCACAGACCCAACCCCTTTGATTTCACGGAGGCTAGCCGATTGGTTGGTTGACCGGCCTCCGTGATTGATAATGAGACACATAGTGAAAGTATTCATTTTACCATTTGCCAGCTAGGCAGAAGTCGGGGACTCTTGCTACCACATGTTAGCAAATTGCATGGCTTAACTAATTAGGAATTAGTTTGGAAGTGAGTTAATGAAGCAATAAATCAAGAGAAAAGTGCGTAATTTCTTTCTATTCACAATGAAATTTGCTAAATTTAATAGTTAGGACAGTGGTATCTGGCAACCTCCGCACCCTCGAACCCTCGTCGTCGTAAGCGCTCACAAACACTCGCTGGTTAAGAATAATAATTCGTAGTAGCATAAAGTTATGTCGCATTGATATACCATTTCATTTTAAAAGACTATATATATTATTATATGTTATATTGAAGTCCCGTCCTTAAAAACGATAGTGTAGCCGATCATATATACGAAAAAGAAGAATATAAGATCACATTTTTTACCGTTATTCAGGCCCGCGAGGCGTTGTTGCCATCTCTATCAAGAAATATAACGATAACTAATTTTCACGAATTTGAGCCAATATCATCAAAATCGCAAGTCGCTGATAACCTTAATATATTAGAATGCACAATAAAAAATCATTATATAAACATGCTTACTTTTTAACACAACGTAATGTAATGTATTGGAAATAAAAGACTTTGTAACTCCGTTAGTTACGGTTGCTTAGACACTTCTTCCCGTGTTTGTTTTGTACTATTATTAGTTGTTATTATTATATATATATATAATAACTACAGTTCTATTTTTATAACAATGAAAGCGATTTTCACTTGCTTTCTCTCTTTTTCGACTATTTCTTACTTTTTTGTCGTCATGAGGCGAGAGAGAGATGTCTTTTATTAACTTCTATTCCTCGGACAAATAGCTTATGTGTGTATTGAATAAATTTAAACCTTTTTGCGTTGTAAGGGAGTGGCAATCACACCATGACATTGAATTTCTCTCTCGTTGAAAGAGATGAAACTGGGTATTCTATACATAAAAATTTCCACATGTAACACGAAGTAAAACACTGAGTAATTTTGAAAACTGGGTATTCTATACATAAAAATTTCCACATGTAACACGAAGTAAAACACTGAGTAATTTCTGAGATAAAAAAGATATATAACTTACATTTATAGTGTGAAGCCTGTAGAAAAACGAACCCAACTGATGTTGTATTAGCAAAATTTTACTGTATATATATCATTGTGGAGGTAGTAAAATTATGGAAAATTCCCCCAATTCAAGTGAAAGTAACACAAGATGACCTAAAAAAACGAGGTTAAACGGTAAAGGAAGTGAAAGTGTTACAAGGGAGATAAGGACAAGGTTAAACTTTCTAAACAGCAAGGGGAATGAACCCATTAACATATATTATATATATGACATCAGGAACAAAGGGGAATGAACCCATTAACATATATTATTTTATATATATATTAATAATTATTTAATATATTAAAATTAATAAAATATTATTATTTATTTTAATAGTAATATATATAATAATATATTTTTCCTTCAATGATGGCATTCATTCTATTCTATTTTTATTCCTATCTTCTTTTAAATGTCGTTTATATCAGAAAAGTATTTCAAAACTCTCAAAACTAACGATATTTTTTAAGATATTTTTAAAATAGTAGATTTTTATTTGATGGATTATTTTACGTAAATTGTACGTTAATGTTTATACTTTATTTAAGTCAAAACATATTCATTTTATATAAATTTTATTATTTTTAACAAATATTTCAAAAATATATCTACGTTAGTTTTTTGAGATTTTTAGAATTCTTTTTCTTCTTATTCTTATTATTTATACTTTATATATATTTATATATATAAATATAATAATAAGAATAAGAATATATATATAATATATAATAAAAATAAAAAGAATAAAGAAATAATTATAGAAAAATAATTATAAATATTAAATAAATAAAAAATTTCTACGGTTAGATTTTTTGGGTAATATTTCATTTTTTTCAACTTTAACGGCCGTGTTTTCTGAGATTAAGAGTAAATTTATTTAGCTTTTCAATGATGGTATTCATTCTATTCTGTTTTTATTCTATCTTCTTTAAATGTCGTTTATATCAGAAAAAGTTATTTCAAAATCTCAAAACTAACGATATTTTTTAAAATAGTAGATTTTTATTTGATGGATTTATTTTACTATGTAAATTGTACGTTAATGTTTATTCTTTTATTTAAGTCAAAACATATTCATTTTATATTCCTTCCTTACTGGTGGGTTATGTAAAACAAAAAATAATCATCAACGTAAGGAAGGAATCAAAATACTTTTGTTCATTTTTTTAAAAATGGTGATGGAAAATTTAGAATCGATTGATGGTTTACTTAAAAGTATAAACATTATGTACAAAATAAGTATAAAAATTTTAATCAAATAAAATTCTTATTATTTTTAACAAATATTTCAAAAATATATCTACTAGTTTTTTGAGATTTTTAGAATTTTTTCTTTTATTCTATTATTTATACTTTATATATTTTTATATATATAAATAAATATAATAATAAGAATAAGAATATGTATAATATAATAAAATAAAAGAATAAAGAAATAATTATAAGTCAATAAATAAATAAAAAATTTCTACAGTTAGATTTTTTTGGGGGTAATATTTTTTCTTTTTTTTTTCAACTTAACGTACGTGTTTCTCTCTTGAGATTAAGAGTAAATTTATTTAGCTTTTCAATGATGGTATTCATTCTATTCTGTTTTTATTCCTATCTTCTTTAAATGTCGCTTATATCAGAAAAGTTATTTCCAAAATCTCAAAAACTAACGAGATATTTTTAAAATAGTAGATTTTTATTTGATGGATTTATTTTACGCGTAAATTGTACGTTAATGTTTATTCTTTATTTAAGTCAAAATATACATTTTATATTCCTTCCTTACTGGTGGGATATAAAACAAAAATAATCATCAACTAAGGAAGGGAACAAAAATACTTTTGTTCATTTTTTTTAAAATGGTGATGGAAAATTAGAATCGATTGATTAGTTTACCCAAAAGTATAAACATTGGCGTACAAATAAGTATAAAAATTTTAATCAAATAAAATTTATTATTTTTAACAAATATTTCAAAAAATACATCTACGTTAGTTTTTTCATCATCATGCTCATATATGTGTGGTTATATATATATATACACGAAGTAAAACACTGAGTAATTTCTGAGATAAAAAAGATATATAACTTACATTTATAGTGTGAAGTAGCAAAGCCTGTGTAGAAAAACGAACCCAACTGATATTGTATTAGCAAAATTTTACTGTATATATATCATTGTGGAGGTAGGGAAAATTCATGGGAAAATTCCCAATTCAAGTGAAAGTAACACAAGATGACCTAAAAACGAGATTAAACGGTAAAGGAAGTGAAAGTGTTACAAGGAGATAAGGAAAAGTGAATGAACCCATTAACATATATTATATATATGATATCAGGAACAAAGGGAATGAACCCATTAACATATATTATATATAAGGAGCATCAGAACAAAGGGAATGAACTCCATTAACATTTTTTTCAACATAACGTACGTGTTTCTCTCTTGAGATTAAGAGTAAATTCATTTAGTTTTTCAATGATGGTATTCATTCTATTCTATTTTTATTCCTATCTTCTTTAAATGTCGTTTATATCAGAAAAGTTATTTCCAAATCCTCAAAACTAACGTAGATATTTTTTTAAGATATTTTTTAAAAATAGTAGATTTTTATTTGATGGATTTATTTTACGCGTAAATTGTACGTTAATGTTTATACTTTATTTAAGTCAAAACATATTCATTTTATATAAATTTTATTATTTTTAACAAATATTTCAAAAATATATCTACGTTAGTTTTTTGAGATTTTTAGAATTCTTTTTCTTCTTATTCTTATTATTTATACTTTATATATATTTATATATATAAATATAATAATAAGAATAAGAATATATATATAATATATAATAAAAATAAAAAGAATAAAGAAATAATTATAGAAAAATAATTATAAATAATAAATAAATAAAAAAAATTTCTACGGTTAGATTTTTTTGGGTAATATTTTTTCATTTTTTTCAACTTAACGTAATGCTTCCTCTGAGATTAAGAGTAAATTTATTTAGCTTTTCAATGATGGTATTCATTCTATTCTGTTTATTCCTATCTTCTTTAAAATGTCGTTTATATCAGAAAGTTATTTCCAAAAATCTCAAAACTAACGTAGATATTTTTTAAAATAGTAGATTTTACTTGATGGATTTATTTTTACGCGTAAATTGTACGCTATCGTTTATTCTTTATTTAAGTCAAAACATATCTATTTTATATTCTTCCTTACTGGTGGGATATAAAACAAAAAAATAATCATCAACGAACGAAGGAATCAAAAAATACTTTGTTCATTTTTTTAAATGGTGATGGAAAATTTAGAATCGATTGATTAGTTTTACCTAAAAAGTATAACATTATGTACAAATATATAAAAAAATTTTAATCAACAAATTTTATTATTTTTTAACAAATATTTCAAAATATATCTGTCGTTAGTTTTTTACATTTTAGAATTTTTTTCTTTTTATTTCATTATTTATACTTTATATATATTTTTATATATATAAATAATTATAATAATAAGAATAAAGAATATATATAATATAATAAAAATAAAAAGAATAAAGAAATAATTATAAATACAAAATAAATAAAAAAATTTCTACAGTTAGATTTTGGGTAATATTTTTCATTTTTTTCAACTTAACGTACGTGTTTCTTCGAGATTGTTATAAATTTATTTCTAGCTTTTCAATGATGGTGATCATTCTTATTCTGTTTTTATTCATCTTCTTTAAATGTCGTTACACTAGAAAAAGTTATTTCCAAAATCTCAAAAACTAACGTAGATATTTTTAAAATAGTGATTTTGGTTTGATGGATTTATTTTACGCGTAAATTGTACGTTAATGTTTATTCTTATTTTAAGTCAAAACATATTCATTTTATATTCCTTCCATTGGTGGAATATGTAAAACAAAAATAATCATCAATTCGTAAGGAAGGAATCAAAATACTTTTGTTCATTTTTTTAAAATGGTGATGGAAAATTTAGAATCGATTTACTAGTTTTTAATTTAAAAGTATAAACATTGGCGTACAAATAAGTATAAAAATTTTAATCAAATAAAATTTATTATTTTTAACAAATATTTCTAAAATATATCTACGTTGTTTTTTCATCATCATGCTCATATATGTGTGGTTATATATATATACACGAAGTAAAACACTGAGTAATTTCTGGAGATAAAAAGATATTATAACTTACATTTATAGTGTGAAGTAGCAAAGCCTGTGCAGAAAACGAACCAACTGATGGCTGAAGAAAATTTTACTGTATATATCATTGTGGAGGTAGTAAAATCTATGGAAAATTTCAATTCAAGTGAAAAGTAACACAAGATGACCCAAAAAACGTAATAACTCAAAGAAGCAAAGTGTTACAAGGAGATAAGGAACAAAGGGGAATGAACCCACAACATATATTATATATATGATATCAGGAACAAAGGGGAATGAACCCATTAACATATATTATATATATGACATCAGGAACAAAGGGGAATGAACCCATTAACATTTTTTTCAACATAACGTACGTGTTTCTCTCTTGAGATTAAGAGTAAATTCATTTAGCTTTTCAATGATGGTATTCATTCTATTCTATTTTTATTCCTATCTTCTTTAAATGTCGTTTATATCAGAAAAGTTATTTCCAAAACTCTCAAAAAACTAACGTAGATATTTTTTTAAGATATTTTTTAAAAATAGTAGATTTTTATTTGATGGATTTATTTTATGCGTAAATTGTACGTTAATGTTTATACTTTATTTAAGTCAAAACATATCTATTTTATAAATTTTATTATTTTTAACAAATATTTTAAAACATATCTACGTTAGTTTTGAGATTTATAATTTTCTTATTCTTATTATTTATACTTTATATATATTATATATATAAATATAATAATAAGAATAAGAATATATATATAATATATAATAAAAATAAAAGAATGTAAAGAAATAATTATAGAAAATAATTATAAATAAATAAATAAAAAAATTTCATGGTTAGATTTTTTTGGGTAATATTTTTCATTTTTTTTCAACTTAACGTACGTGTTTCTCTCTTGAGATTAAGAGTAAATTTATTTAGCTTTTCAATGATGGTATTCATTCTATTCTGTTTTTATTCCTATCTTCTTTAAATGTCGTTTATATCAGAAAAGTTATTTCCAAAAATCTCAAAAAAACTAACGTAGATATTTTTAAAAAATAGTAGATTTTTATTTGATGGATTTATTTTACGCGTAAATTGTACGTTAATGTTTATTCTTTATTTAAGTCAAAACATAATTGTTATATTCCTTCCTTACTGTGGATATAAAACAAAAATAATCATCAACGTAAGGAAGGAATCAAAATACTTATCATTTTTTTAAAATGGTGATGGAAAATTTAGAATCGAGGATTAGTTTTACCTAAAAGTATAAACATTATGTACAAAATAAGTATAAAAAATTTTAATCAAATAAATTTTTATTATTTTAACAAATATTTCAAAAATATATCTATTGTTAGTTTTTTCATCATCATGCTCATATATGTGGTTATATATAT